>NC_135531.1:20862439-21014939 GCF_045843805.1 Urocitellus parryii | reverse complement strand
TTCAATCCTCAACACCACATATGAATAAATAAAATAAAGGTATTGCATCCCACTACAATGAAAAAATAAATATTAAAAAAAAGGAGCCAGCTCTCTGACCTGAGAGCCTGAAATGGGTGTGCTAAACCAGGAGATCCCCAGGGAGCCCATCCTTCTCTGACAGCTGCCAAGCCCAGCTGCCACCAGGCACTTCCGGTTGGGGGAAATCGTTTGAGGAAAATTGCACAGAATGGTGAATTAAAACGTTTTTAAAAGGAAAGAAGCTTTTACAAGTCTAAGTCCCCTCTTTCTACTGTAATCCCCAGAGATGTCCTATTCTGATAAACCCAGCAAGAACCATTCCTGCGAATCATTTAAGATTCAAAGGCAAACCGCAGCACCTGAGGTGTTGCTGTTAGGAAGGAGCTGTCCTAGGGATGTCCTGTCTCCTCAGTTAGATGGAAATTTGGGGATGGAAGGAAGGAGCACGTTGAATAATTTACTGTATAAAACACAGAATCAAACACAGTGCAGAGCGTGTAACAGACTCTTGATAGGCTCATGAGGAAGTCATTAATTATCATTGAGGGTAAAATTAAAACAGAAAATATTTAAAGATGAGAACATTAAATATATCATTATAAATATGTACAACACTCATCCAAAAAGAAGCTACATATTGTATTTGTGTATTTGTGTATGTATGTATGTATGTATGTATATATATATATATATACAAATTATATACAAATTCCATGTATAGGTGTGTGTGTGTGTATTCCAAAACTTTCCTAGGTCTACAATGTACCAATTAAAAAATTTGGGAAAAAAAAACTCCTAGAAGCAGAATATAGAAGAGATTTGGGGGAATTAGATAAAATTAAAATTAATGTTTACAAGGGGTATGAAGTGATGAGCAAAACCCAAAGCACATTCCTGAACTCCAAACCTGAAAGCCCTTTAAAAAAATAAAGCCATAGAGAACAAGCAGAAAATAGAGGACAAGAATTAAATAACTAAATAAGCATCAATATTAAGATATGATATTAGTTCCCCTGTACGTCTTTTAGCAGTAAAAATTCTGGAGACAAATAAATGAAAATTTGAGGAGATAGAATAAAGTGTGGTCAGAAAGTAAGGGAACCTACAAGGATGCAATCATTCCTCCCAAACAGGGGATAGCTGGGAGTCTTTATGGACTCAGAACTTGAGGTGGAGAAGTCAGGGAGCAGGGTCTTGGGGCTCAAGAGGACCTCTGCACAGAGAGGGCCATCGGAGGGGACCTGGGTCTTCACTGGGGATGCAGCACCACAGGTAACAGCAGAAGAGCAGGAGAACACAGTTAGACTATGGGGAGGGCTTCCCTGTGTTCTTCAGGGCACTGAGCAGGGTAGAGAAGAGTGGGAAGTCGGCCTGGAGGGACAGTGAGGACAGACACAGGCCAGACCCCCAGTGAGCTGAGTGAGGCCCTGTGGAGAGTGGCTGCTGCTGCTACAGCGAGGCAGGTCACCTGAGTCAGCCTGGTCCTTTCCCCTCAAGGCTTCCCACAGGAGCTGCAGAGTTCACCTGCCAAGGAAGAGGAGCACATGTCACCAGTTACATTTGGAGTTCTAATAAGCAATGAATTTAAGCAGGCATCTGTACTCTGTCTGGTAAGCCTAGTTCCAGGCCTCCTAAGGACCCTGGTCAGCCTAACCTCAGTAGGTACATGGAGGCAAAGAGAGAGAGAAAGAGCATGAAAAGGGAGATTGCAGATCTGGCTTTTTCAGGCAGCAGCCAAGTGCAAGGCAAGCCTCTGTATCCCCTTTGCCAGTCACAAGGGAAGGTGCAGAGAGCAGCTAGGAGTCAATCAGAGTGAAAGGTCTTTGCTTTCCAGCTTGTGGAAATACAAGAACAGACGCCCAAGAGGCAGGATTTCTCCAAAGAGGCAGCTGTGCCTTGGGCTCCATGACCCATTCAGTGTCCTCATTCACAGGCCACAAATCATAGCAGTCCTTCTCCTCCCCCACCTCCTCCTCCTCCTCCTGCTCCTGTTCCTCAGGCTGAAGTTGAGTACAGGGGCCACAGAGCCACGTGTTCCAAGTTTGGAAATCTATCATTCTCAGGAAGCTGACAGACATGGGATTTCTCTGCCAAATAGTAGACCACTGTTCAATTCAGAGCTCTGATCTATTCTCACCTGGCCCTTCTTAAAAAATAGACCCCCTTAGCCTCAATTTCACTTTGCAAGGTTTCTGTTACCTATGATTAACCAAGGTCAAATGCCTATATATTTCGAAACAGGTGGATGATGCTTATTAACATACAGATTGAGAGTCTACATGTTAATCCCTGGCAAAACTTCAGAAAATCATTAAACATATGGCTTCTGAGCCCTTATAAAGTATAAAATGATCCCTTGGAGACTGCCTGGGAAGAATAAACCTTGTTCAACTGGTCCATTCATTTGCCTTAATAGCAAGGTGAGGTTGATGGATCAGAGTACCACAGACATAAGATCTCTTGAGTTCAAGATAGCATTCGGAAATTTCCTCACAAAATTACCAGAGATAGATGAGAGTTGTGAGCAGAATGTTAATTCAATGAGGCCCATTCTTAGCTGGTAACTCTCTAGGCACAGGCATTGATTAATGGATTGAAATTGACCAGGAGGGAGGCTCAGAAGTGTGTCTATTTGCCAAGCATCTTAGCACATGCCTATAATCCCAACAGCTCAGGAGGCTGAGGTTGGAGGCCCTCAGCAACTTAGTGAGATTTTGTCTGAAAATAAAATATTAAAAGGGCTGGGGATATTGCTCAGTGGTAAAGCCCCCTTGGATTTAATCCCCAGTACCAAAAAAAAAAAAAAGTGTGTTTATTTAAAATGCTCTCTAGCATCACTCTGGATACCACTTCTTTTAAGAGAGACTGTGAGATATATCTATATATCTATATATCTATATATAGATATATAAACTGTGAGATATATCTATATATCTATATCTATATATAATATATATAAATTGACATGACCGAGAGAGAGAGAGAGAGAGAGAGAGAGAGAGATAGGCATCTCTGGTTTTCTGTTGAAACCAGAAAGAGAAGAAGCTAGGTCAGAAAAAGGTGTTAAAGTAGTGTCAGAGAAGCATTAAAGGAAATGTAAATATTTAATTAAGATAAATGAATCACGAATATTTAATTAAGATAAATACATTAATTTATGGTTGGATGTAAAATCTTAGGCTTTTAAAACTAAATGCAGTCAACCAGTCTCCCAAAACTCTAACTAATGTCAAAACTGGATTCATGAGCGTCTATTTTCATCCACATCAACATCCATTGAAAACCTCTTATTTGCAAATACTGCACTCAGGGATGGGAGCACAGAAACACGTAAGCTGCAGTTTCTATGTCCCAGAACAAAATTTGCTTGAAGACAGAAGAATATAAGCAACTCATTATAGCACGCTGTATTTGTAAACAAAATAGAAACTGTTATAGTAACATAGAGGAGGGAATAATATAGTTAGTTAGGGAGGAGGTACCCAAGAGAAAATAGCTCAATGTATTTGGAAGCAGAAAGTCTGCAGAGGCGGCTTCAGGAGTCAAGTCTAACAGGAGAAGGGATCAGATTTCTAAGGACATTGAAAAGAGTGCTGGATTGTTTGACTTTATCTGCCAGATAGTTGAAGCTATGGAATGTTCTACAGCAATAACATGTTGGAATCTGTTTTCAAAACAATAACTGAGAGAGACAGGAGGGTGAATCATTTTAAAATGTGGGCTGTGATTAGTCTGTCAGTGTTCAAATCCCAGCCATGTCACTCAGCAGCTGCATGACCTTGTATGGGCTTTGTGGCCTCTGTTGACTCAACTGCTTCATATTCAAATGGGAAAAGCAGTTAAAACCAATTTGTTTGGTGGCTGTAAGTTCTCAATCATTATTAGCTGGTTTTGAAATGTTATTCATGGATATTGAAAAGAATTCTTGAGATTTGCCAGGAGACACCTGTACCTTCTAGAAAAGAGCTGATAAGGACCTGAATGAGAGAGGACAGTGGCACTGGGAAATAGGACATGAAGGGACAGAATCCATCCAGGTACAGGATCTTATTCATCCCCCTGAGATAGCATCTTTGCGTTCTCCTTAGAAGGCCGTTTTCCAGCTGAGGCAAAATGTGATGATTTAATTCATTCATCCAATGAATATTCCTTGAGAATCTACTAGGTCTCAGGTACTATGGTAATTCAGAAAAGATTGGATAGAGGTGAACAAGATGGAAAAAAAAAAGAGGTGAACAAGATGATCATAATTCTTGATTTTACAGGACTGATATTCTAGAGTTGAATAAATAAGCACTTACAATTAATGTCATTGATGTTATGATAATAGGAGTACAGGGAGCTAAGGGCCAACTTCAGGAAATCTGAATGTAATCTTGCAAAACTGTTGGGTCAGGGGATGATTCCTGGAAGAGATGATGTCTGCACTGAGACCTGAAGAATTCTTTGGAATGGTAATTAACTGGGAGAGGGAAAGAAAAGAGGAGTGGGAAGTTTCACGGGAAATGCTTCAGATAGTTGCAACTGTTTCCTGATCTGCTTGCTTATAATACTCTTTTGACCCAATTATTTAGAAGAGTTTTCATTTTGAAACAATGATTTCTATGCTTTACCATGAACAGGAATTACCTTCATTTTTAATACCTTACTGGGAACTAATAGAGAATTCCTACATCAGCACCATCAAAACGGTTCTCAGGCATCTGAGAGAAGACCAGCATGCTGTACTTGTGTACTTATACCAGATCAGGTGAGTAAAGTTCCAAAGTCAGAATTTTACAGTTTACAGGTATGACATATAAGATCCCTCTCCTTCTCTCAATGTCTTACAGAACAAGTTTCCAGGAGTTTCTAAGGCGTCCTGATCACAAGCAAGATTTTGTAGCTCAGTGGCAGGCTGATTTCAACTCTCTTCCTGATGACCTGTGGGATGATGAGGAAACAAAGGCAGAACTGCACCAAAGAGTGAATGTAAGGACAGCGGTGACATGCTGGGCCAGGGCCCAGTTCATGTCTCTGACCTCCCTGAGAGTGAGAATGAGAAAGGCAATGGTTTGAACTTTTACCGGGTTAATTCTCCAGAGCAGAGGCTCTTCTGTGCTTTGCATTCAGAATGAGAATGTGGTGGCAACACTTCTGGGAAGAGAAGCCAAGGTCTCTGCCTTGCAGGCCCCTCTTGGCCTCTGTCTTATAAATGCCTGTCCCCTTTGTTGGTCCATGTGGCTGCACTCCTGTCTGGTGTTAATCACATGCCTGTCTTGAACACCGTCATATGGTCAATCAATGGCAAAGAAAAGAAAAAGGAGAAAAAGCCAAGCATTGAGTAGATGCCTTGAGGGAAGGTACCAAAGCTTGTACATCTTTGTACTCTAGCAAGCACAATGCTTGGTAATTGGTAAACAGACAGAATTTCATAAATTCATGAATAAAGTGTATTACCCTGATGCTTTAAACAAGGGCTTCTGGTGCACAAGAAGCCTGATTTCAGTCTCTTACCCCTTGTGTTCTCTGTAAATCCACAGACCTCCTTAATCCATCAGAAAAACCCCCTTGTTACTACCAGAAGTATGGGCTACTAGCAGTCAATTCTGGTTATGATCTCAGTATTTATTTGTGCAACAGAAACATTGCCAAACTCTACCTCCTATCCCATTGTCTGCTCTGTAAATATTTATATCAAGGGTCTGGGAATTGAACTTGAACAGAATGTCTGTAAACTTATGTATCCGGGAGACAGAGAATAAGCAATAAACAAGTGAATGCAGAATGAGGTCCTTAGCAAGAAGAGCTTTGAGGGGAGCAAGAAAGCAGGGCAAGAGGAAAGTAAACATTTCTGTAACAATTTTGTCTATGATGGTTCTAAAAATTCCTTCTAAGAAGGTGACACTTGAACAGACTCAGGAGAGAAGTGATGGAGTGAGCCTCGTGCATGTTTAGAGGAGGGTATCTCAGCCACAGAGAAAAGCAAGGGAAAAGACCATGAAGGTACAGGATGCTCAGTGCTTTTGAAAAACAGCAAGGAGACTGGTGTAGCTGGAGCAGAGAGAGAATGGGCAAGTGGTTTGGTGATAAGACTGGAGAGATTGTAGGGGACCTTAGTACCTAAGGCCCCAGAGGTCAGTATTAGGGTATTGGCATTGATCTGAATGAGATGGAAAGCTTCAGTTGCTGGTTTCAAAAGATCCTGTAGGGGAGACAAATGAGCAGGAAGAGCAGTTTGGAAACCAGCTGGGAAGCTTTTATAACAAGGGAAAGGCCTCATGGTAGCCTGGTTGATGCAGAAGGGTTTGACCCAAGAGGTACTTAAATGTGCTAGTGAAGCTGAGGTTTTTACTTGTTCTTAGACATTCCTTAAAAAGTAGTAGTTAACTGTGTTGTGTTGGTCGGATTTTCATCACTGTGGCCAAAAGACCTGACTGGAAGGAAGAAAAGTTTATTTTTGCTCAGAGTTTCAGAGGTTGAGTCCGTGGTTGGGCAGCTCTGACTCTGTATGCCCGCGATGGCCAGGACACCATGGCAGAAGTGGGCAGAGGAAAGCTGCTCAGTGCGTAACAGCCTGGCAACAGAGAGCTTCAGAGCCAGGAGCCAGAGATAGAAAGTCCTCAAGGGCACACCCCCAAGACCTGCTTCCTCCATTCACACCTACCTGCCTACAGCTCCACCCAGATCCACCCAAAGTATCAATCCGTCAAATGGATTAATCAGTCAAGGCAAGGAAAAGAAAAATGAGAAATGGATTAATCCACTAACTAGATTACAGCTTTTATATCCTAATCATTTCACCTCCAAACATTCCTGCAGGGGAACTTCAGGGTACACCTCATACCCAAACTGTCATGTATGCAAATCCTAAAACTGACTCTTTTTTTTTTTTCTATTTCTTTCCTACCTATTCATAAAACCATCCCCAAGCCAGTCCTCATGTATACTTCATCCTAATATTAGTCAACTGATTATTGACAGATAACATAGCAATTTGAAAATTTAAAATATCTTATTTGTAATTTTTTCTGATTTATTTCTAGCAAGTCTTGGTGCCAATGTTTGTTTTATACCTGTCCTCTATTCCCTTCTTGTTCTCTGTGGCTTTATTTATTTCAAGGGCTTCCTTCCAGATTTGGAGTTACAGAGTGGGTGGGTATTTTTTTCTCAACACTCTACAACCCTTAACAAATAGTAATTTTAATTATATCTCATTTCCCCAACATCCTCCTGTTCTGCTTCTGTGAAGGTATATTTTTGGTTTTCATTTTGAGATGGGGTTCTCCCAGGATGGTCTCAAACTTGGGATTCTCCTGCTTTGACCTCCTTACTTGCTGAGATCATAGGCGTGTGCTATCACACCCAGCAAGATCATGTTTATTTTTAAGGTCTTTGAAACACATTAAAAATTTACAGATTTTGAAAAAAATGTTAAATATAACGAATCTCACACTAAAAATTTAAATCTCATTTCAAGCAGCAGGTTGTATGAATACTCTCAACATTAGATTCTATCTTCTTTTTCAATCTTTGCCAACTTATTGAGTAAAAAATGTGAATATCTTCTTATAATTTATGTATCAATTTTTATAATTGAAGCTTACCATATTTTCATAGGTTTAATGGTCATTTATTTTCTTTCCCCTGAAGTCATTTTGTGACTTTTGCCCACTTTTCTATTGGAATATCCTTTTTTTCTTTTTGATTCCTATGATTTCTTTATATATCAAGGATATAAGCTACCTGTTGATCATGTTACAAGTATATACTCTGTTTGATGCTTACCTTGTATTATTTGTAGTGAGTTTTAACATGTAGAATTTTTTGAATATTTTTGTAGATAAATATAAAAATTTTTCATTATAGATTCTTGGTTTTAATTTAAAAATATTTTTTCATCCCATGTTGCATCCTTATCCATTTTCTTCGTCATAGTTTTGATAGTGATGCAGCAGTAGTCATAGCTAAACACTGAGCACAGGCTGGCACATCTTATTTCATTCCCAAGACAATAATCTGAGACAGGAACTAGGAATGATCGCAGTTGACAGGTGAAGAGCTGTGGCAGAGGTCAGCATAGTAACTGGCAGCTCTGGGGTCTGTGGCCCAGCAGCCTGGCTCCCCATTAAGCTACTTCTCCAAGCAGCATTATTGGACACTGGAAGAAGTATGCTAAGGCAAATCTTCATGGTCTCCTGTAACTATTTATAGTATAATAATCATTTTTGCCAAAGTACATTTTTGTCTTGAATTTAACTTTTATTCAAATACCAGTCCTATGTGCCTTACTTTATTTTTTATTTGCATTTGCCTCATATAAATTTTCCAGTTTGAACTTTCTGTGTCATTTTGTTTTATGTGAATCTCAAGTAAATGCTATATAAATTGAGTTCAGGTTTTTGACCCAAGAGAAAATATTTACAACATTTGTAAAAGTGGACATTTTCACTGATCTTGTCTTCCTAACCTTCTCAACTAAGTCATGAATATTTCTTAAATCCTGCCTATCTTAGATTATTCAGGAATATTTAGTAATTCCTCAATTTCTTCAAAATAAATTATGAAAACCAGCAATGCCTTTAGGTAAGGCCATAATAAACATTGGGTGTTTAAATCTTTGATCCTTGGTGGTATGCCTTGTTCTTGGATTATTTCATTTCAATCTTATGCACATGGTGAGCAGAGTAGTTCTGCCATTGCACCACCCACGTTCTTCTCACAGGAAAACTGAGCCACAGAGTTGATATAACTTGCACAGGTCCCACGGTGAGTCAGCAGCAGAAAAAGAACTCAGAACAAGGTTTCCAGAATCCTGCTTTTATATCTTATCCTTTGCTGAATACTCTCTTATCTTTTAAAAAATGTATAAATATTTGATAACCAGAAGTCAATATTTATTGAATGTCCTACAGAGCATTTGTGGAAACAGCATCTAGATATATCGGGATCAGCTCTAAAAAAATGGTATATTATCCTGACAAAATAACTTGTGATGTTTTCATTTTATGTACAGCCTACACACAGAAATGCACCAAAATGCTAAGAGTTCAAGTACAAAGTGTTTCATAAACAGAGCCTCACACCAGCAAAATTCACTGTAGACACTAGAGTTAAATGGCTGGGGTTCAAATCCTGACTCCAACAAGACAAAAATCATAGGCAAGTGACTTACCTCCCTGTGAAGATTAGGAGGTAATCTTTATAGAGCATTTAACACAGTCCCCAACACACAATAAATGTTTAGTGAATCATATTATTGTGGAAACTGTCAAATCTGAGGACTGTATATATTTAACTATTGGGATATTTCATTAAACAAACATTTTATTGCTATGAATAAGATTGTAATAGTAACCTTCATTAATTGAGGAATTATGGTGAACACTGTGCTAAGCACTTTATTTACATGAACTAATTTACTGTAAATAACATATCCAAAGAATTTCTTCATCTCCCTTTTCTGAAAAAGCAATTGAAGCATAGTACAGTGGTGATGGTACTCAAGGCCAAAGTTTCATCTCTTGGCTCCACCATTTACTCATTGTGAGATCCAAGGAACATAGCCTTTCTGTGACTCACCTCATCTGCAAAATGAATATAAAAATAGTACCATCTAAAGCTGTTGTGAGATGTTACACGTAGAGTGATTTGTGCTGAAACACACTGACACACATAGGAAGAGCTCAGTACCTGTGACCATTGTTATTTTACAATTTATATATAAATAATTTTGGTCTTTTAAAATTCCCACATTATACATATATGTAAATATTATGTTATGTGTTACTATATTTATCAATTTTATTAATGATCAAATCTGGTATGTGGCAGAACTAGTATCTTAAAGGTATCTTACTATTAGTTCTTTAACACCAAACTTATTTTGGACCATCCCATTAAGTTAAGATGACAGTTTTTGGTGACTAACAGATTCTACCTGTGATATCAATCAACAAGTCTATTCCCGTTGTTTACATGAAGCTGTGTACACCATTGCTCAAAAAAAAAAAATACATGAAAATATTTTAAACCAAGCAAATTTTTTTGAGGAAGGAATAAAATTCATGAAGCATCCATGGATAACATGACTGAAGTGGATATGTAACAGATGTGGGCACATGAGCAGGGTGGTAGCACACACCTATAATCCAGCAACTCAGGAGGCCGAGACAGGAGGATCTCAAGCTCAAGCCCAGCCTGAGAAACATGGCCAGTTCTATCTCAAAATAAAACAAGTTGGGAATGTGTCAGTGGTAAAGCACCCCTGTGTGCAATTCATAGTAACAAAAAAATTGAAAATATGTAAAACAAAATGGTGTATGATTTACAAATAGAAGCAAAGTAATTACTGGTTCAAGGAATGAATATAATACATGAGTACACTAGGTCTAAATTTTCTTTAGGGACATTTTTTAGGAGAAGCATGATATTCTAGGTTGTTAACACTGAGGCAAATAGAACTTTAATTCTCAAGCATAACCTGGCCCTGGTCTTTTCCGATCAGGATCTGCGAGACCGCCTGTGGGACATTTGTGATGCCAGGAAGGAGGAGGCAGAGCAGGAGCGACTTGATATCGTTAATGAGAACTGGTTGCAGGACTGTCTTGGAGTAATGATGAACCACTTTTTTTCACTGATGCAGGTGAGAGCAGCTGGTCACAGTGACACAGACCTCCCCCCACAGCCACATCCCGCATGCACAACTCATTTGGGAATGTTAGGGGTCTGTTCAAATATCGTTTTGCTCTTAGAACTTTGCCTGGTATGCATTCCAGTTTGCCAAGAAAATTAGCCAATCTAAACAAATTTGGCCTCAACCAAGCAAGCACACAGACTGGAAGCATCCCCACCAGCTTCTAACCAGCTTTACTTGCAGATGCCTAGATATGTAGAGGACAGCAACTGAGTTGCTTACCTTGGTCTTTCAAAGCAGACACCCAGAGTGGCTAGGAAGGCAATCCTGCCACAATGTACAGACAAAGCAGCAGGCATTAGAATTCCTGAAAATAAAAGATTTTCTAGTACTGGATTGGAAAAACAGACCATTCATCAGAAAGACCTGCTTAACTTATATTACCAGCCTATTAAATAAAAATTTTATTCTTTTTTTCTTTTTTGATACTAGAGATTGAACTCAGGGGCACTTGACCACTGAGCCACATCTCCAGCCCTACTTTTTGAATTTTTTTTTATTTACAGAGTGTGTCACTGAGTTGCTTAGCACTTTGCTTTTGCTGAGGCTGGCTTTGAACTTGCTATCCTCCTGTCTCAGCCTCCCATGACCCTGGGACTACAAAACATGCTTGCGCTACCATGCCCAGCTACAATTTTATTCTTATATTCCTGCCAGCAATAGGGGAAAGAGCAAAGACGAGTCTTTGGCACCCAGCTCCTCCAAGGCAAACTGCTAGAGAGCTTTTGAGAGCTGGCATGGGGTGGAGGTCGGAGCCTTATGAGCCATCTGTATTTGATAATTGCCTTACCCAAAGAAAAAAACACTCTCTCCCACCTTCATTCTGGGAAGTAGTTTTAGAGCTTGGAGCAAAGCACCTGTAGAGGTTGATGTCCTACCCTCATCAGGAGCCCAGAGGCACTATCTTCCCTGATGACTAATCACATTTCAAAGAGATGCTTCTTGGTCTTGAGAAGGACATTTCTGGGTTCTAAGTCTGATAAGAGGTTTTTAAAAGATTTGTATCTCAAAGAGTCAAAGAAAGGATCTACAAGAATGAGCTTTCTAAAGTACTCTAAAAAGAGGGAGGGCAGGAGCCTAGAGTCAAGAAGAAGCCTGTCTAAACCTCAATCAGGCTGAAAGGACTATTAAGGCTAATGTCCACATGAGTATTTCTCCTAAAAGAAAAACACTGAAGATGGAGGATCGAAAAGGGTGCATTTCTAATCTTGAATTAATTAACTCACAAGAGGAAATGCTGCAAGAAATGAGGATATTTATCTGGCAATCTCTAAAGCTTGTTGCATAGTAGGTGTGCAACGAATGCTTGTTTGATAAATGACCAATGAATGCTAGGAGTTCCCGCTTTCAAACCGGCAAACCATGTTGCAGGGGCAGGCTGGACCACAGGAGGCCTGAAGAACCAGCAGAAACCCGAGGGACAGGAGCAGCTTTGTTGATTACAATAGTCTCCCTCCCCTATGGTTTCACTTTCACAGTTTTAATTAGCTTGCAGCAACCGTGGTCTAAAAAACTATTGCTTTGTTTTCCTTTGCTTTTGAGACAGGGTCTCACTAGTTGCTCAGGTTGGCTCCAACACCTGGATCAAGCAGTCTTCTAACCTCAGCTTCCCAAGTAGCTGGGACTACTGGCATGTGCCGCTGTGCTAGGTGGTCCAAAAGTATTAAATGGAAAATGCTAGAAGTAAACAATTTACAAATTTTAAATCGTCTACCATTCTGAGTATCATGATAGACTCTCCATTTGTCCCACTCTAGACCATCCCATTCTGTTCCATTTTACCTGGGATATGTCATCCCCTTAGTCTAGCACATCCAAACTACATATGCTGTCCACCCATTAGTCACTGGTAGCCATGCAGGTTATCAGATCAACTATTCTGTTTTTTCAGTTCTTGTATTCAGGTAACCCTTGTGTCATAGCCTAATGTTATGTTGTAATACCTGCACCTCACCTCCTATTGTCACACAAGCATTGTTCTACCTCACATCATCACACACACAAAAAGAAGTGAGTATAGTGTAATAAATATTTTGAGGGATTCCATATTCATATGTTCTATTACTGTATATTATTATAACCATTCTATTGCATTATAAGTTGTTATTGTTACTCTCGCTATGTATAATTTAATTAAACCTTATCATTCACATTCATGCAAAGGAAAAACATAGTATATATAGTGTCTGGTGCTATCCATGGTTTCAGGTTTCCACTGAGGGCCTTGGAAAGTATCCCCCATTGGGTAAGAGGAAACTACTATATTAGCACTGAGATCCAGTTAGGAGACTTAAGGAAGTCAAGAAAACAGGACAGGAAAGACCTATGCAGGAATATGGGGACTCTGGATTGGGAAGTTAAGATGGAATGCAAAAGAGTTCACCTAAACCTGAGGACAGAGATGAGTGATAATCAGGATGACAGTGAGATCCCAGGAGCATGAGTTGTGCAAAAAGATCAAAGTGAAATGCTTGACCAGCCTGAACAAGTAGCATCCCCAGAGCCTCAATTTGAACAAGCAGTGGTCAAATCTTGAGAACAGATCTGTCTAAAGCTTACGGCAGAAACAGCTAAAATGCAAAAATGAAGGCAGAAAACGGAAAATTTTTGTAAATCATTGTGAGCCGTACACGTCTCTTCAGGAAATGAAATGAGTTTGATATTTCAGCAATATCTCAATTTAAGGCTCTCGTCCTGACAAACCAAACTAATATTCAATACCAACTAGAAAAAAAGAAGATAAGGAGAAAATCAGTAAATGTTAAACATTTATTAAGTTCTTACTGTGTACCTGCCAGGTACTATTCTAAGAACTTTCAAGTACAACGCATTAAACCTTCACAACAACCCTATGCTGTAAGTTCTATAATCATCCTCATTTCACAGATGAGGAAACTGAGGCTAGCACAAGAGAAACAATTTACCCAATGTTCCCAGTTGGTAAGTGGAAGAGCAGGGATTCGACTGGGTGCAACTGTAGAGCCAGTGCTCCTGTCTGGCCACTGCTGTGTCACCAACATTGTTTAGATAACCAAAGAGTCACCAGATAGAAAAGAGAGAGCCTATATTCTGCACTGATCAATAGGATCCCATAAGAGCCAAGAACAGACAAGGCAGGAAAAAATCAAGTTTATTTCAGTATATGAACAAAGAGCCTAATGATTAAAACTATTCATCAAATAACAGAATTCAGAGCCTTTGTTCAGAAAGCACAAAAGCTAAAACTTGCACATTTGTGGAGGACCAAGGAAAAGAACCCTTGAGAATGTTCTCAAGAGCCTGTGGTACTGGTTAACAAACTGCTAGATAAGTGCTTTCCAAGTGGGCTCCACGGACTACTAGTCCTCCAAGATGTTTTGCAAAATGAGGACTCCATGGTCAGATGATTTTATAAAGTGCTTCACAACTCTAGCCCTCCCTCCCTCTGGGAGATTAACAAGCATATTAACATATTTAGACATCAAGATGCTCTGTAGTAAAGAAATCCTTTTCATGTGTTAACCCAGCATTTCTGAAACTATTTGACCTTGCAAAGTTTGTATTCCTTTCATCTCCAACAAGGTGCTCCTTAACAGCCTGTAAGGATATGTTTTTTCACAATAAATTTTAGAAAATCTATTCTAGATAATTTCAAAGATTCCCTTCAATTCTAAGAGTCTGCAAAAATTAAGGAAAAACATGGGAGCGTTATTTGCTCATAAAAGTGAGAAGAATCTTCATTAATTCTTCTTATATGGGAATCCTAAGCATACTATGGCATCTTATTCAGGTTTTCCTATATACTGATTTCAAATTATGTCTCTTCAAATAAATTAAGCTTCAAATAAATTAATCACCATAATAAAGTAAGCCTAAGGCACAGATTATCAGCACAGTCCCAGATACCACTTGTATAAGTTAGACTGTGTAAGCTTACTAGACCTTATCATTACTAAAGAGCTCAGCTCTCTAAGGAAGAAATAATTTCCTTATTAATTAATTTACCAAATAATATAATGTTTTTACTAACTAATAATCTTATAACCTCTCTACATATCTCTTCCATTTGTAAAAGTTATTTTTCAACATCTAAATTGTAAAACTTGGGTTTCTATTTTCATCCTATTAATTGTAAATGTGGTATTGTACAAGTTCTTGTGAGTATATGTATAAGACCTATTTTTATCAAACTTAAGTAAGACAGGTGCAAACACATATTGTCAAACTATGAAATTAATCCTTATAGGAATATTTTAAGACTCAAGTTGGTTTCTTTGCAAAGAAAAATATTTCATTTTCCCAATCTTTTTAAAATACTAGCTTGAAAACCTGCTTAAATATAAGGAGACAATTTAAAAACATGTTCTACAATTTAAATAATATGTTAATTTTAATTTTAAGTAATTTTAAAACATGTTCTGTGACTTAAAATGATATAAGATAGATTCAAATTAACCAAACAAATTTCTTCCCAATTCAGTAATTTAGCTAGGAAAGTTTAATAAAGCAAAAAATGGTTTTTTTAGGAGGAATTCAGCTTATCAAAAAGCAAACTGATCAAACTCATTGTCTTTTGTTGTAGTATAGGATACAAAAACAGACATTTCTTTGTTCTCAACTATGATTATAGCAGTGCAATTCTCTCTTTCTGGATGTTATATGAAATAAATGGTAACATAATTATTTAACAAATGAAGGGAATCTCTTTATAAATGTCCTTGAGTTAGGTTCAGCTAAAGATTTTGAACACTGTGTCAGTTTTGTTCTTTTTAAAAATGTTGCTCTCTGTAAATAACTAGATGTCATAGAGGACATCTGTATGAGAGGCTCAATATTTAGGCTCTAGATACTAGTTTGAGCAGCCCCACCAACTAAAGCAAAGTCTAAGTTCATGTGAACACTACAAAAGAGAAGCACAGATATACCACACAGTCTAATACCAGTGGGAGAATGAGCTGAAAATCTTGAAGTCTACCCTTGTATCTTGGTGCTGAAGGGGGTCTCCCTGCACAGGCATTTCAGCACATATCACAAAGGGAAATTCCCTGTGCTGATAGGGAGTCACCACATCATGTGAATGACTGATGCTCATCTCACCACCAACTCCTCTAAAAAGCTCCATTTCCCTTGAGCTACTTACTGGCAACCCCAGCTAAGGAGTATAACTATGAGCACTGGAGGAATTATCTGGAAAGTTGGAGTGAAACTGGAAAGATAGCTATTTATTATCACTATATGTTACTGTTTATTGTGTTTCCATAATAATTATTTTGTCTTAAAAGATTAGACTCTAGTTTTGTTTCTTGGTTTTGTATATATATTGGTATATCTCAAATCAACTAACATGTTGGCTATGATAAAGAACACATTTTAATGATTGTGAAGTTATTGGTTGATTGGTTAGGACACAGGGAGAATTCCTAATATCAAAATAATGAATAATATGCACTACTTCAAACATCAAGCATATTGCAACCTCTATCACAATATCAAGAGACATAGAAATGTCACCTTGTTGGATGAAATCATGCTCAGTAAGTACAGAAAGCATGTTACTAGTTACCTTAATTACTATGCAAATGTTAGATATATACATATCCTCCAATATTCTTTCTTAATTTCCATAAATTAATTTCAACCTAAATGTTTCTAAAATAGTTCTTATAAGATCTTATACAGATATGTCTTTCGTGGGTGTTGATACTCACATTTGCTATTAAAGGCGGAAGTGAACCGGTTTCAAGATACAAAGAGACTCCTTCAGGATTATTACAGGGCAATGGATTGCAAAATCCCATTAGAGGACAATAAGAAATTTACTCGAATCCCATTGGTTCAACTGGATAGTAAAGAACTTTCGGAAAACCAAATTAGGTAAGGTAGATCTTCATGGTATATTGTAACTGTTTTGAACATAAACCTTTGTGATTGAGTTACCATTAGTAATTAATTGCCACAACTAAAAATATTGCACTCTTTATCCTTCAAATCTAAAATGCTCTAATTCTCACTTCAGGCTATTAACATGCATTATTTATCCCGTTAACAGTGAATATTTACCTCTTTCACTGCATAATTATAGTGTAGTTACTATGGAGTGTCTCCACAGACATTGCCTGGGGTATTAGGAACATCTAAATTCTGAAACACTTTTGGCCCCCAAGGATCTCTGGTAAAAGATTATAAATCTCTACTACTTTCATGAAAGGAGTCTAGCAGTGTGTGTGTGTGTGTGTGTGTGTGTGTGTGTGTGTAATTGTGTAAGTGGAAATGAAATAGGTTGTGAGTTTTCTTTCACCCATGAGGAAGTTGAAAAGCATTAAAGACTCAGTCACATGTGATTATAACCTCATAAGATGGAACAACCTATTCACAGTCTAACATTAGATTCCTCCATTAGAAAAGGAACTTGGTGGAGGATGGATGAAAATTATATTTTCAGTCAAACAAATCCTGTGAAATATGAAGTTTATGAATAATTATTTTTATACATCTAATAGGTAGGGACAGGGGAAGAGCAAGATCCCAAACTATGAACCAGAAAAATGCCATCAAGAATGCGGGGGGGATGGGGGGGGGAGTAGTGGTAATTCCTCTGGGGTGGCTTCCAACCATAAAACATTAAGAGAACATTTAAACTTACTTTTGTAAGATTTAAAATAATTAAAATCAGAAATCAAAGTCCTTAAGAAGTAAATGAGTTAACTAAAAATAAATTGATAAGATAGAAGGAAAAGATAAAATAGTAAAATAAAAAAGGTTAAAATGACCAGTAAGTAGGGCCAAGAGAAAAAGGTGAGGAAAAAAAAAAAACAACACAAAAAAGTATACATAAAGAGGGGAAAAAAGAAGTGAGATTTAAACATCCTATGCAGGCACTGAATGAACTTAGGCAAGTCACTTGACTTTCTGAAACTCAGTTCCTCTTGGCAAAATACAAACATAATACCATTGCTATGATTGCTTATCCCTATCAGCTAATCAATATCTGCTAGTCTTTTATGAATAGTCTTACTGTACTAATATTATTATTACTCAAATCTCCAAGGAGATGAGATATGGATTTTATATTTTAACTATTGTATGTTTGTTAAATATAAGCTTACTGAGTAAATGAAAACAATAGGAATTGCACAAACAGATGGAGGTTAATGAAGATATTTTGAAGTAGGACAAATTTGGTTTGAGTCCTTGGTGGGTCAGTTACTAACTACATGTAAATAGATTATTTACTTGTCTGATCAAATTACTCAGACTCCTTCTAAGTACCAGGTTTCTAATCTGTAAAACAAGGCTTTTGTAAAGATTACAGAAAATAAAATCTACAATACATTTGGTACCATATTTGGGACTCAGAGGACTTGTGATTTAGTTTCAATAACTCTCAATAAGTGGTGATTACTATTGTCATTGCATAATATACAGTGACCTCTTCTTGCTGATATGCAACATTTTAATTATTACATGCTCTTACTTTGTTTGTTTTGCCCCACACCCTTGTTCCTAAAAGGATTTGAGGTGGCCTAAACATTTCAAGTAGGACTATGCAGTGACCGAAGATCCACTGATCTCTCAAAGCTTCTTTCATCTATTGCCATCATATCTCTGTCACGTCCATGTGCATACAAGAATACACAAGAGGGAAATTGTGTACCCCCTTCTTGATGCAAGAGAAACGTTCAGCAAGCTGCTGAAAGAAAACTTTGAAATTTAAAACAATAAAAAAATTCAAAGGCAGTGTGAACCATCAGAGCCATAAAAAGTGTTCAACTTTCACAGTGTAAAGTGGCAGTGCATTCTGTTCTTAGCATAAAAGAGCAAGTCATAGGGAAGCTATTAATGTTGGCTAGCAGAATAAAACTGCCAAAAGAACAGCCAGTTCCAATTTTCTGCAGAACAACTTTGCACCAATCTGATCCTAAAATCAGTGCTGTGGCTACCAGCTAGAACTCTCAGTCAATCAGTATGTGAACCAACTATCAATTAGCCACAGTCTCTGTAACATATGTAGAGACACAAACAGTGTTAAGCATTTTTACGGGGCTTTTCTATTTTATTCCTCCCAACAACCTAATAATAATAATAATAATAATAATAATAATAATAATAATATTAGTACAGTAAGACTATTCTAAAAAATACTAGCAGATATTGATTAGCTGATAGGGATACACAATAATAGCAATGGCATTATGTTTGTGTTTTGCCAAGAGGAACTGAGTTTCAGAAAGTCAAATGACTTGCCTAAGTTCATATCTGCTGATAGTGGCAGAGCTACATAGACCAGAATTTTTCCAGTAAATGAATTCAAGACCCCCATTATTTTTTTCCAAACCATATACCACCTTTGTTGTCCCATACAGTAAGGTCATAGGAAATACATGCTGCACTGCACTAAATATCTAGAGATGACCACATACTTTACCTTAACTTATTGGATACATGAATCTCTGTTGAACTGATGTGACTGATTCAGCATTATTTCATTATTAAGATATAATTTCATTTGTGGATAGATGAATGGTAGATTCATCTATCCACAAATGAGTCAATGAATTGCCTCCATAAACATGGTAGACTACCAGAATCATGATGCCAAGTATAATATCTTTGTCTGATGTGTCAAAATAAGACCAAGCTAATTGTTTGCTAGAGTTGACCAGCATCTTTCTAAATCATTGTTCTGTTCTCCAGCAACTTGTCTACAAACCAAATACTGTTACTAGTATTGACCCTGATTCTCAAAGTTTCAATCAAGACATTCTTGGAGCCATTCTGTCCTCATTCTGTTCCAAGATCACAGCCTTTTACACATTTTGTTCAGCAAAGAATGATCACAATCACGTGGAAAAAAGACCATTCTACCTGGTGGATCTCTCTCTGCTGCAATTAACCTTTGAGATCCTGGGATCTTTCAGGGATAGCATATTCCCAGGGACACCTCTGAAATTTCCACATTGGGGCAGCAATGTGGTAAAGAGAAAGGGAACTTAATTCTGTGCTTCCACAGCACTTGAAAAAAACAGAGAGAAAAAGTCGTCATCCATACTCAAGAGCTGGGAAGGCTGCTGGAGCTTCAGCCTGCCCCTGCCACCACCTAAACCTTGCTGCCCCCATGCGACAGACCACTCAGACCTCACCTTCCTCATCCTCCTACTTAAATGATCATAATGCCAAATGATGCCAGTCATCTTAAAGAACCTGTGCACAGTTCCCTTTGATTTACCTTTTTCATGACTGATTTATCCCTCAAGAGAGGTGTATGCCCTGGACAAATTTCAAAATTGTATTACTTCAGAATCACTATGCTTTAATCCTTCTCTTTCATAATTACTGAGAATTGAACCTGGTAATGATGTTTATGTTGTCATTTACTTTGAGTATGCTCCCATGAACAAGGCTTTCCAGACCACAAAATTTAAATATGGTGATTTATCATCTCTTCCCCATTAAAAGAATTCTTTCCAGTAAGCTTGAAAAATGGAGATTAGAGCAAGACGACAAAATTTACAGCACAACATGAATGAAAATAGAATTCTGCTAACAAAATCTTCATATTTCTTTTGTTGTTGTTGCGTGTACAGATTTTATTTATGCAAAATCTTTACATTTCCTGTCTGTTTGCTTTCCAAAGAATCCCTCTCATTCCTCGAATATCCATTTCCCCGGAAACGGTTGTGCCCAAACCAAAAATAAAAGCAATACTGAAGGAGCAGATGGATGAGTCACTGGAAAATGTGGAGTCAAACCTGGAGACGGATGAGAAATTGGTGATGGACACCTGGCAGCAGGCTTCTGTAGCAATATCTCACATGGTAAGCAGTGCACACTTGAACATTTCCTTCCAGAAATATCCATTCACTACAAGCCACAACTGGGAATGTGCTACAAGTCGAAGGATGTTACATGATGTTCTCAAGCATCATACAAATTTAAGCCTGGCAGGAGTTTTGTTTCTTTGATTTTCTGAAAGAAATAGGAAGTGAAACAAGTCGGTCAATAGATATTTGAGATCATGAAAGAAGCGATCAAATGTGAGATTGTTTTCTGTGGTGGGTTGAGATTCCAAGTTCAGGGGCCTGAAGGGCTAGTCAGAGAATGTTAATGAGGCCAGCCTGTCAAGTATAAGATAATGGGGAGGGTGGGACTGGGGCCACTAGGAATCACACCCCTGTATACAGGGCCATGTGCTACCCTGCTCTGACCCATTTTGCCATTTAAGA
Organism: Urocitellus parryii; assembly: GCF_045843805.1. Lineage (NCBI taxonomy): Eukaryota > Metazoa > Chordata > Mammalia > Rodentia > Sciuridae > Urocitellus > Urocitellus parryii. Next base: position 20,994,041 of record NC_135531.1, on the reverse strand, counting down.
ATGAGATTCAGAATGGCCAGATTTTCCATTTTTCCAAGAAAAGCCAGAAAGTCTGATTTTTTATGTGAAACTGATTTCAGCAGTAAGAAATGAGATCAAATTCTCAAAAATACTTGATGGAACCAAGTAAAACACACAGCCTTCCCATAGGCTTCCAGTATTCAATCTCTCTGCAAGGCCCTTGTCCTAAGCCACCTGGGGTAAGTATTATTGTCCTATTTACAGTGGAGGGCTAAGGTTCAGAAAGGTTGAGAAACCTGCCCAAGATCTCCCAGCAGGTGAGTATCAAAATGAAATTTGAACCTAAATCTATTTGACATCAAGGTTCATATCCTTCCAACCCAAAGCAGAGGGAAAGAAAAAGCAGAGATAAGTTTACCCCAAGCAGAGGCATCCCACCATGCAGAAGGCACACACAGCATCCAACTCCGACGACTTCTGTTCCCTAATCTGCCCATCCTGGGTCCACCCGCATGACATCTATTTTCCTTCTGTGTCAAGCCTTCCTAAACTTTCCCTGAAATGCCTCATTCAAACAGAAAACAGTGTCAGCTTTCCCAGATGTTTTGTGAAAGATGTGGAAGGGGAGTGTGCATCACCAATCTCACAGCGAACAATTTAAATGTCTGATTGCACCTGCCCTGAGGTCCTCCTTGTCCCCTGCCTTCAGGCTTCTTCTGACCTTCTCACACAGCAGCCTCAGGGTCTTTATTTCTCCCTTTTCTTTCTCCTCTTCTCTTCACTCCTTTCTCTCTCTCTCAGAACTGGTTGCCAACTCCTTTCATTGGCTTGCTTCTTTATAAAAACTTTTCATTGTGAACTCTGACACACAGGGACATGCAAGGAGTACAGTCGCTAGCCTCAGGGACTTACCTGGAGTAAAGAGACATGGAACCAATACACAGGGGGGAGATGGAACAAGGTCTGTACCTGCCAGGTGATTTACGAACTGCTTCCTGACCCTTACCCCCTTCTATCCCCACCAACAGGAGGCACCATCTTGCCTTTTTAGACATAATTTCCTTGATTTAATTAAGAGTTTTATTACCTAAGTCTATATCTCTAAACAAATTAGTATATCTTAGCCTACCTTGAGTTTTAAATAAATGGATTCATATCTTTTATCTTTTCTTTTGTGAAACATTATTGGTGAGATTTATCCCATGTTTGTTCAATATAGCTATAATTGTTCATTTTGTTGCTGCATAGTATTCCATTCTATGAATACATCACTGTTTATTTAACCAAGATGCATTTGATACATTTTGAATTTTCAATTTGATGCCATTATGGGCACGGCTTTTGTATATATTATATGGTATCTATGTGCAATCATAACTGTTCCGTATACATCTAATAATAGTATGTGTCATCTTTTACATCAGCGGGCATAGCACTTCAGCTTTCAAAGGAAGATACATAGATATATGTTTACACACACTATCATTTAATACACTTGTATATATATATATATAATTTAAAACTTCTTTATCCTCATAAAATTTGTTTTCTCCTGTGAATTATGCAGAGTTATGATAAAGACACTCATTATGAGAGTGAACTTAATCTTTTCTATCTGTAGTTTTGTCAATTTTTGACTTACATATATTTGAAATGATGAAACCAGATATATACAAATTTTAAATTGCCAAATCTTTCTGGTAGATTGTGTTTTCTTACTACAACATCATCTTTACCTATAATACTTTTGTAAATTGCAATTTGAGATGTTGTTTGCATATCTGATCCTTTCCTATGCTTTTGTTTTTAACCTTTCCATGTCTTCTTGTCTGCTTTTCTCCCTTCTACAGGTTTGAAAGCAATACACTCTATTACTACTCTCTTGGTGGTTACACTAGGGCATAGCAATATGTTAGATTTATATCCCAAATATATCTACAAAACAGAGAAAATGATGGTTAATTTTTTTTTCTTTTTATTGGTTCTTTTAGTTATATATAACATTAGGATTCATTTTGACACAATTGTAAAAGCATGTAATATTATTTGTTCTAATTCAGTCCCCAGTACTTCCCCCTTTCCTCCCCTCCTCCCTCCCCTTGCTCCCTTCTTTCTATTCTACTGATGTTTTTCTGCTATTTGCTTATAGTTTTTTTTTTTTTTAAATTAGTGCCTTGTGAACATACATGATGGTGAGATTCACTGTGAAATAGACTTTTTTATAATAAAAAAGCATATGATGTTTATAAGGTTATATTGACCCCAAAGGAGAGAAAGACATGGTGTGATTTTCTCTAATAGGCACCGTAGAACCCCAAACCCTTACCCTAGAGACCCAGACTCAGCCCTCCTTATCCTGGTAATTACCAACTCATTTGCCCTCCCACAAGCTGACTGGATGGTGCTTGCTATATTTCAACACCATGGCTAGTGCCATTTTTCCTTCCTAAAATATGCCCCTCCTCCTTCCATTTGCTTAACTCTCGTATTTCTTTTCAATCATCAGTATTACTTTCTACCTTGATTCCTGTCCACTTTGTTGCCTGTCTCCTGAAGCCACAGTCTTGTACGATCTTGAGCTCTTCCTATCCTTGAACAGTTATTGTCTTTGCTACTCATTTGGCTCCAAGTATCCAGGCTATTGTTTGTGATTTTTATGAGTTGTTTTCCTGAATGCTTAACTAAATTCTAAAACCATGCCATAACCTAGAATAATGCCCACATCTAACCTAATACTGGACCCTCCATACTGACTTGAGATGCTGTGGCTGCTGTATTCACAATGTAATGTAAATATTAATGATGTGAGATGACAATGATCACCACAAAGACCCCATAAGCAACAAGCTCCCGAGTGGAAAACCAGATACGGGAACTCTAGAAAACAATGTGAATTATTCTTATTGTTAATTGAGCTCATGAACATAATCTAAAAGTCTTGTGGATCCCATTAAAATTACTGAATAAATGATATTTTAAAATATATATTTTGATAAAGAAAGGATCATATAGCAGCAAGAGCACTGGCTACTATCCCTTGACTAGCCTGCATGATTTTAGGAAAATCTCTGAACTTCTCTAAGTCTTCAATTCCTCTGTAATATAAAATATATTCTCAACTGGTTGAAAAGATCCAGTGAAATAATGTACATAAAAATGTTTTAAACTTTATAAATATAATTTCTTATTGTATTAGAAATGTTATTTAAAATTATTCCATTTTTCTTTTGAACTTTTCAACACCTCTTAGGAAGCATAGGATAAAAAGAACCGTTTAGCAGTTAATAATACTAATGATTATATATGGATCCAGTTTTTACATGTTTCAATAGACTTTATGACTTTGATGTCACATGGTCGAAGACAGACAAAAACCAAAAGGAGTTCATGGTTTTAGCACCCAGAACACTGGATGCTTAAACTTCTCCTTGGTTGCAAACAACCATTTAAGGGAACTCTGAGTTCCAAATAAGACAGGTATGATTCAGCAAATTGATTCAAGGAAAACAGCACCAGCTGAGATTAGTGCAATTGAAATGAGAGCACCTCAATGCAGGTTTTTCCACCCAACAGTTTTACCCAGAGCTATCCATTTAGTATGCAATGTTAATTTTTGTCAAAACTTTCTTCTAATTAGTAGGTGTGCAATGATTTCAAAGAAGTCATATTTAACACCCACAATGTCAAGGCATTATGTTTCAAGTTCTCTCCAGCCTTACAAGTTAGATTGCTGCTGAGTATATTGTAAATTATGTTAATTTTTGAAAGAGACCTAGAGGTCTTTGAGGGAAGTGGACCAGAAAAAAATGCAGATTATGGTAATCATCATCATCATCATCATCATCATCATCATCATCATCTCCAGGTTGTTTACCAAGGAGATAAATCCAATTTTAAAGAAAATTGCTAACTTACCGTGCTTTGCAAGAACAGATTCAAAATTGAATTGCTTGCAATTTAGTGGGGAATGTTAACAAGCCTTTTTTCAGCTTTACCAAGAACTTCAATTTCATGTATAGTATATAACATGAAATCCATTTTTATCAAAAGAGCCATTGTGGGGGAAAAAAACTAAAAACAAAAAACTGGCTTGTTCTCTGAAAACTTTTTGGATCCCTCCAAGGTGCTATTGACATTGAAGAAGCTCTGGGTTCATTCTGTGCACTATGATTATTTTAAAAGTCAAGCTATCATTCATAACACTTACTGGGCATGCCCTGTGAACATAACATAGGTGTCCAAAGCTGTGGGGACACGAAAAGGCCTGGGGCGTAGCTCTGGAGAGCTTGCAAACCCATTTGGAGGGTGGGGTGAAACTTAACACTCATGGGACAATTGGGGACAGTCACATACTAAGTCATGGGGTATGAAGTGGCCAAAATTGGAAGAGGCAGTAACTGTGTGTCTCACCCACAAGACTGCAAGGGTCTTTGTGGTAAACAGTGCCTTATTCGCCTTCTATTGTCTCCATCCATGTTCCTCTCTCCCTGATTTCCCTCCCCATTCTGTTCAGAAGTAATATCAGGCTTGGACACAGCAAGTGCTCAAATCAATAAACAAACCCTCATTGACCCCCAGTTCCTCACCAGTTCCTTTATTGAAATTTTAAAGTTTTAAACTGTGTGTTGCTGCTGCCTCCAAAGTGCATGTGTGTTTTCTTCTTTGGGGTCCTTTTCTCAGCTCTCATAAGTATCCTTTACTTCACTAGAAGCAGCTAGACTTAGTTCAAAAGGTTCAGTATTTCTAACTGCAGGAATGACCCCGGTGACACAAGTTGTGAGATGAGGGTTTTACACACACACACACACACACACACACGCACACACATGCATGCACACACATATTATGTGTTTATGTGCATATGTTTTTAAATGTTCATTTACGAATTGTAATTGTGTATATTCATGGCATACACTGAAATGTTTTGATATTTGCATATGTTCTGGAACAATTAAATCATGCTAGTGACAGATCCATCACTTCACTTGTCATTTTTTGATGAGAACACTTAAAAAATCTACTCTTCTGTCAATTTTGAAAGATACAATATATCATTAACTGTCGTCACCAAGCCATGCAGTAGATTTCCAGAACATACTCCTTCCATTTAATTGAAGCTTTTCACCCTTTGACCAACATCTCTCCTCTCCCTATTCTATCCATCCACCCAGCTCTGCCCCTGAAAACCCCCATTCTACGCTCCATTTTTGTGAATTCAACTTTCTAAGATCATACATATTTGCAAGTTCATACAGTATTTGTTTTTCTGTGCCTGGATTTTGCATTTAGCAAAATGTCCTCTAAGTTCATCCATGCAATCCTGAGACAAGGTTTCCTGTAGCTCAGCCCCAGAAGAGAAGTGGAAGGATCCCTGCAGGGTCTGACCCTCCTGAATGGGGAAGGGAAGATATGACACAACCCTTCTCTCTAATCAGGACACTTGTAAGAGAGAAAAGAGAGGTGTGCTGCAATGGAGAGGAGCTGAGTCAGTCAAGTACAAGAAGCTAGGCATTGTGAGGTTAGCCTGTGAGAGGGGTCATCCTCGTTAGCACTGATTCTTCCAGGATGGTGTTAGAGTGGAAGGCCAAGATTCAAGTATCCACAAGCCAATTTGTGTAGGGCATGCATTCTCCAACAATACTTGGAGGGCATGAAAAAAGATGCATTTTATGTGTATGGTTCAGATATACACACATTACATAAACAAATAAACTTTGGCAATATTAAAATTTCTCAGAAGGGAATTAAATTAAAAGAAAACATCAGCCAATCTCCATAGGATCTAATTTTGAAAAAAATAGATAAGAAACACAGAAAAAGTGAAATGCCTTCATTGGAGGCCAAGAGAATAACAGGAACTTGGAGGAATAGCAGGGGTTAAAGTTGTAGAAGCTGGGATTTTTTTTAAATGAATTTTTGCATAATATAGAATTGTCCCAGTCTGGAGGTGGCAATGGGGACACATCGGGATGCTCTGTAAACAGGGTTGAGAAATCAAGAGGCTACTTTCAGATGGCTGAAGTGGAACAGCATCTTGGGACAGGGCCAGAAAATCCTGGAAGTGTGTGTTTTGTAAAGATTGATTACATGGTGACAGTGGATTGAGGCTTCAAAGAAATCTAGATAACTAAATCCAAATGATTTTCATGTTCCCATTAATGTTGCACTAACAGAAGTGTTGCTCTTACACAACTAGGTGGCGGCTGACATTCATCAGCAGCTCATGGAAGAAGAAAAAGAAAACCAGCCAGCAGATGCAAAAGAAAAGTCTCCTCCAATGGGTACAAATAAAAAAGGCAAAAAGGAAAAGGAGCCACCCAAGAAAAAAAAGGCAGAGAAAAAAGCAAAAGGTACTCATGGTTTTAGCACCCAGAACCCTGCATCCTTCTACCTCTCCTTGACATTTAAGGGTTTCCCACTTAACTTGTTGGTCCAAATAGCTGGATGTATCCAGGGTGAAATAAATCTCACAGGCAATTGTAAATGTATTAAAAGAACTTCCAAGATGGTACCACATCATCTGGGAAATGCTTGCAAAAAGATTGTTTGCTCCAGCAACACCAGAAGTTTAAAAGCTCTGTGCCTGTACGTTTCAGGGACATTTGAATTTAAGTGAGTCCTTTTCTCCTGGAGCCCTCTTTTTTTTTTTTTTTTTTTTTATCTTATTGGCTTTCTTTTTTTTTTTTTTATTGGTCGTTCATAACATTACATAGTTCTTAGTACATCATATTACACGGTTTGATTCAAGTGGATTATGAATTCCCGCTTTTACCCCGTATACAAATTGCTGTATCACATCTGGAGCCCTCTTGTCTAAATTTTTGCTTCAGAGACATGAAGGGAACATAAGAGAACTCAGGCTGGGAGAGACCTTCACTTAACCCTAGCTCAGGATATCTCTAGCACAAACCTTTCCCTCCCGCTCTGGATATTTCTACTTGCACACTTTTAGATACTTTTATTAGTGCATCACATAAATACGTAATAGTGGCATCCATTTTCACATAAATAGACATACATGAAATATAATTTGCTCCACTTCAGTCCCTAGTGCTTCCTCTTTCCTTCCCCTCCTACTCCGCCTGGTCCTTTCCTCTATTTTACTGGTCTTGTTTCTATTTATTTATTATTTTTTTTTAATCAGTGCTTTATAGACAGACACAAAGGTGGAATTCACTGTGGCATATTCACATTCACCTTCCTCAGTTCCTTCCTTTTCCCATCCCTCCTCACACCCCTTAAGTCCCCTTTCTGTACTGTGCCATCTCCTCTCTTATACATTTCTGAGGTAACTTGAAGCAAGAAAAGGAAAGTGGGAAGCTCATAAGGAAAGTCACTCCACTCATCCTTACCATGATATTTTTATTAGGCACCTGCTGTGTAAAACACTCTATTATGGGTGCCAAGGACACAATAGTGACTTAAAACTCAAGAACCATTAAAGCCGTGGTCTCTATCCTGAAAGAACTGTGGTCTAACAGCAGGGACAGATGTTTGGCCAGTTGTTGCTTTTTGATGGGGGAGATGGAGGTACCTTGAGGACAAGGCCAACCCATGGCATTGGAGTGGACAGGGGAATACTTCCCAGGTGGAGTACCTTTAAGTTAAGCGCTGAGGATGGAGGAGGGGGTGGTTAGTGGCACTTGAAGCAAAGAGAAGAATGGCACCTTAAAAAAGAACTCACCACTTTAGTTCATCCTCAAATGGGTTAAAAAAAATGATGCACCATTCAAAGGAGGAAATGCTTCTGTTTCCTTTAATGGAACTAGTGGTTGAGTCCAATTCCTTCATTAAATGTTTATGTAATAAATGACATTTATGGTGGGGCACCATGGTGTATGCCTAGAAACCCAGCTGCTCAGTAGGCTGAGGCAGAAGATCATGATTTCAAAGTTCACCTCAGCAACTTAGTGAGGCCCTCAGCAATTTCGTGAGATTCTGTTTCAAAATAAAACAAAAAAGGCTGGAGATGTGGCTCAGTGGTTAAGGACCCTTGGGTTCAAGCCTTTGTGCCAATAAATAAGGCATGTGTGCCTTCTCTAGAGTCCAACCCTTTCACCAGACCCTCGAAAGGTTTGCTGAACTGAGTAGAATGGCATAAACTGGGTCTGCAATGGAACTGCACTGTCCTCTCCCATGGCAAATGCTGGCAAATTCTATTTGCCAGTTCTCCTATGAAATCATCAAAGTACTGGTAGTTAAGTGCTAATTAAAAGTTAATTAATTAGGTTCCAGATTTTTGACAGTCATATGCATTTTAGCCACATCTTCTTGAGGTTATGTGTTGGTCTTTTCTTGCAAATACTATGCTAATATAGGCAAACCCTTGTGGAATGGAATTTCTCCAGGTGACTAATGTCATCTGTTGTAATATTGTTGGGTTTTGATCTTTTCTGTCCCCAAATTCTGAATTCCACCATCTTTGGATTCTGTAATCATCTCTACACTTGCTGCACATCTTGATTTTTATGATGCTACACAAATGGGTGTTTTTTTGAGTCCAGCCAAGAAACCACATGAAGAATTTTCAAGGAAGGACTATCAGTATGTCATCTTTCACAATGGGAAGACCAAAGTTCTCTGTCTCTTAATCACTAGAGGTTTGTAACTGCACAGATTTTGCTTTGGACTCATTTTGCCCAGGTACCCCGTGCATGCACTCATACGTTGGTAGTTTACTCAGCATGTTTCATCACCCCTTCAGGTAAATCACCACCTCTATCTGAACCACCTCCTGTAATTATGACAGCAGAGGAAATTGCTGAAATGGAAAAGAAGAATGAACTAAAGTTCAAAATAAAGGAAGAATATCTTGCTGCTCTGCAATTCGAAGGTAGAGATGGGAAACAGCTAAGATGATGCTTTTCAGTAGAAAGTAGATTAGTGACCAATAGCCCCCAGCCAGCTCATCAAAAGGACAGTGTTCCCTTGGTTGTTTTCATATGATCACAGAGGACCAGATTTGACTGTTGTGTGAGTCAAGGGTTTGGGCCCTCACCCAATCAGTCCTAATTGTCTGCAAGATGTAGAAAGGAGACAAAAAGAATTCTGAAGGGGGTTAGAAGAGCAAGACAGTCATTTAAAAAACAATAGAAAAAAAACAAACAAATGAAAAAGAAAACCTGTGACAGTTGTTGGTATGATTTCACTGGATTAGGTGGGAGCTAACCAGAGTAAGTGGGTTTCACATTATAATAATTGAGTAAGTACTGACCAAAGGATAATAGGCCTTAAAAGGGAGTTTCTGGAAGCAAAGACCAGAGAAGGGCCTGTCATGCATCTCCAATGTTCCAGGGCCTTCTGCCCTGAAGAGGTATTAGGAGAGTCAGCAGCCGCACATCTCCCCCATGGTCTGTCTCCACACCTGAGTCCCCTGTTTTCCAGTATGTTTCAATCTTCAGTTCCTTCAATGCATGACCCTCATTGTGACAAATGCATTCATTCACACAGTAAAAACTTATTGAATTCTCACCATATGCCAAGCCCTTGCTGAAGATACATACATATATGTACAAGCAGAAAACAAACAAAAAATAAAGCTCATCTAGAAAAAAAGGATCATTAGCAGCACGTTGTAATATTGGAGATACAGAATAACAGGGCAGGGGGTGTCAAGAAAGAGCTCCCAGAAAAGCTAATGTGTGAGCTGAACTGCAATTATATGGAGAAACTTGCCCAGGGGACAAATTAGGGTGGGAATGAAGAGAAAAGTACACCAAGGCCGAGAAAGGATAGGAAGCCTAGTGACCTGCGGTGTGTAGGGGCATATTCTGGGAAGGAATGACTTGGGAAATGGGAGGCCAGACCACAGAGGGTCAAATAGGCCCTGCCAAAAAAGTCAGATTTTCCCTACAACAACTCAGAATTAATGAAAAGTCACAGGCAGAAAAGTGAAGATGATCACATCTTTTGGCAAAACGCATGACTCAGAGGACTCTGGATGGTCTGGAGATGGAGTTGAGGCAGGGAAAAGAAGTTAGAAAAAGCAAAGTCGACGCTATTGTAAGAGTTTAAATGAGAGATAATAAGCACCCAGAGTAGGCCAGAGACAAAGGAAAAGTAAAACAGAAAGACTAAACAGATAATTTAAAGGTAAAATCCTCAGACTTTATAATGTGCCAAAAAGCAATAAGCCCATAATTTTTTCCTAGTTTTAGCAATGCCGAGAAATACGATGACCTTGCCACCCCAAGCTTCCAAACTAGGGAGAGAATAAGCAAAGACTTTGAAATTCAGAAATTGTCTGTGTGTTTCTTCCCATTCCACTTATCAAAGAGTGTATTGCCATAAAGTGCAGTAAGTATAGAGCTCAGGTAGAGTTTTGGTTTAGATGATTTCTCTGATGACTTTGCCACAGGTTACACTTTGCTACTTAATGAGATGAGACATTACCTTATCTACACTGGTACATTAAAAGTACACCAACGGCTTCACAAACTGAAGCATGACTGGCTTAAAAGTGAATTGGGTTCATCACAAAGTTCAGGTACATATAATACATGAAAAAACAATCTTGATTTCTCTTTTTAAATAGAGACAGCTACACAGTTTCGACTTGAACTGATAAAGACAAAAGCACTGACTGTCCTTGAAGATTTAGTAACAAAGGCGGTCAATGTCTATAAACTCATGGAAAAATGGCTTGGTGAGAAGTATTTGAATGAAATGGCCAGGTAAAGTACTGCATGGCTTTTAAAAAAATACATTTCATTAATTCCTGTGCACCAAAATTGACAAGGATTTTTAAGATGTTTACAAATTTAAATAGTTTACAAATTAAAATGGACATTTTAGCCATTAGGACATCAAGTGTATAAACAAGTGAGCTTTACTTCGTGTTTGTATTGCTCCTTTCCCAACAGTAAATCATGTTTCGAAAGGTTTCATTGCAGTATCCAGTTTTGCATGTTATTTATGAATTCAATTTTCTCACTGTTCTGTGGAAACATTAGTTTACAAAGTGACATATCTTTGCAAAGTGAGATAAGGCTTCACATCTTCTTTCTAGGACCATTTTTACCATCAATGAGAGTCAAATAGTGAAAAATTAAGAAGTCATTCACTGGAATGTTTTACTAGTTAGGCTGATTCCCTGGTATGGGTAATACTTAAGATTATCTTCCATTGAGTTCCAAGGGCTTCCCAAATACTCCCTGCTAGTAAGAATCAGTGAGTCTCATCCTCTACCTCTCCCCTAAAGGTATAAAGAGGCAGCTCAGCAGAGTGAAAACACCCTCATCTGAGGGTCAGGAGGCTCCCTCCTCTAAAACCAGGAGTCCCACATTATCCAAAATTAGTGGCATGCCTGATCTAGGCCTCAACAGCTTTATCTATGAAAGGAAACACTCCAACCAGGCTATTTCAGAGCTTTCTATTTGATCTAGATTCCGTAATGCACTATAGTTTCCAATAAACATTTACTGAAAATTTAGAGGCTACCACCCTAAATAGTGTTCCTTTGGCAAGTATTCTGAGAAGCAGAAATTACCCTCTAAAACAGCAGTTTTTTAGGGTTTGTTTTCTCAGTCCTTGTCTCATAATGAAAGTTCTACTGTAAAATTTTCAGCCTAGTTTTTTAGAACTGTTGCACCAAAGTAAAATAAATACGCTTTTAAAAAGGTGCTTACAAACATATCTCACTCTGGTAACTCACTGCAGTAATGCTTAACATAGTCTCACAGCAGACAGCCAAGCCAGGTCCTGTGAACCTCACAGAGCAGGAGCCCTTATCTCTGCTCTCTGCCTTCCATTTGCAAATGAAAACACATCTTCTTCTTCTTCTTTTTTTCTTTTTTTTTTTAATTATTAGTTGTTCAAAACATTACAAAGCTCTTGACATATCATATTTCATACATTTGATTCAAGTGGGTTATGAACTCCCATTTTTACCCCATATACAGATTGCAGAATCACATCGGTTACACATCCACATTTTTACATATTGCCATACACATCTTCTTCATTTTTAGGATTCCTGGTTCCCGTCCACGTGGCCATCCAGTGAATGGATATTATCCAGTGTACTCAAAGTTCTCAGATTTACATTGTGTATACCTGCCCTCTGAATCTATAGATGCTATTATGTATTGTGACCACATATGGAAACTAAAAACCTAGGAATGTGATGAGAGAGAGAGAGAGAGAGAGAGAGAGAGAGAGAGAGAGAGAGAGAGAGAGAGATCTCAAATCCCTTTGAACTTCAAATCCTGTTTCTTATTTTCCTGGTATCTGTTCTCTTCCATTCTTGAGGTTACGCTTGGTGACCCCCAGTTTCCACTAGGTGGCGCACACCTGTTTGATTTCCTGGTTCTGTTTGGGTCTCAGTCTACATTCCCAGGCTCTTCACTTATGTAAATAGCTACCAGTTTTCTTCTCTGTCCCCCAGCACAGAAACACCACAAAGCATAAAGTAATTAGCTAACACATGCTATGTGAACACTCAAAAAGTCAGCATTCTGTAGTTGAGTTCAAGGACATTTTTTTTTATTGAGAATTTCATTTTTATTGGTTTAAAATATTATTCAAAACTCTTCTATTAGTGTTTGCCCTAAATAATTTAATATTCTTTTTTAACTTAGAAAAGCCTACCTTACATCTCTATTTAATTCATAGCATCTGTATGTTTTAAACAGATTTAATTTGCTTTCTAATAAAGTATACAGCATTAGATACACATTTATGTTGAAGGAATTCCTACAAATTTTCATTCTTCTGAAAATTGTATCTTTTGTTTTTGAAGTATAGTTTTAATGAACAATAATTTCTTATCAGAAGTTTGACAATATTAAATTATTTTTTTCTTATCCAAGACATTGTTTAGAACCCAAGTGCTCAATTACAATCTGTCTTTATTTGCATCTTCTGACATTGTATTTAGTTATTTTCTTCATGAACAGCCTCAATGTTAGGAGTGAAATAATATCCAAATAAGCATCAGTAGCATAATGAAGAAAACATAATGTGAACACAAAGTATGAGTTGGGAAATAAATAAAATAAACACTCTAAAACATATTTGAATAAGTGAGTGTTCATAAAATTATAGAGAAGAAAATTATAATATTGGAAATTTTCAAATTCAATGAGATTAGACTATATTAGAAAAAGTTGATGAGAAAATTACTAAAGATAAAAAAGACCCATAAATTACACATTAAGAAGTAATTGGAAAGAACAAAACTGTGCTAAAGAAGTTAAAATTAATAGCTGAGAATTTTCTAGAACTAGACTAGACAGTTTAGAATCCACAGATTTTAGAAATGTGATAAATTCCAAGAGAAACAAATAAAGTAAATTAAAAGAGACATAAATTTAGCTGACACCTCAAGGACATTTTTGAAAGACAGCAACTAATATGATTTAAATTTTCAATACATGAGTACTTTGGTGCTCCTAATTATATAAAAGCAGATTGAATATACTTTTTCTTGTAATGTTCACTATTTGTTCTAAGATGTAAAACAAGATCCTTTCTTCAATACAGTGGTATTTTACTTGTTTGCATATACAACCGCCCCAGTATAGTTGAAATCCATGACCTATGTGTTCTCACATGAGTTACCAAAAGGGAGGGAGTGACCTGGCTTTATCGCAAAAATAAGGAATTCAGAAAGCCTAGATGACTTACTGTGGGACCCATGACTAGAGTGTGTTCTGGATGAGTGCTCTCAACCCCAGTGTTCTTCCTACTGCCCCTTCGTGGTCACTAGCTGTTGCTAGTGGACACCCAATCTAGCTAGGAATTGTCCACTCTTCAAGAAGACAGCAACACAGTTGCAACGGATTTTATGCATAAGAGTGCTATTCTGGTAATTGTGTCTTAGAAAACATCATACTCCTTGAAATAAAGTTAGAGAAAAGCCACTATTCCAGAAATATATTTTCAAATTTGATTCACTTTAACATGTATCCTGACTCCAAATAAACTAATTACTCTAATAGTCATATTTTATATCTGCCATATCATCTTATTCTGGTTCATACTTAGAATGAAAGCTAACTTTTTGATACAATCATTCACATAATAAAATGTATTCAATACTAATAAAACCATATCTAATGAATTCTCTTTTGTTCACCTTTATACAAAGTGGATAGCCATTGGTTGTGTAATAAGCATATATTTTGTTTTTAATCTTCATGTATTCATACTCTAACTTCTTACAAAATAGACTTGAGGAAAATTTAAATTTTTAAATATACAAATTAAATCATCTAACTTAACTAAATAATGGGTTCATCTTTGTGTGTATGTCTTATAAGTAAACACTGTTAATCTGAAGTATCTTTAATGGAGATAACTCTACTCATTTTACTGCTTTCAGTGTGGAAAAATTAACTGAAGTAGCTCGCTATCACATTGAAACAACTACAAAAATTCAGTATGAGCTTTATTTACACCAAGAAGACTTCTTCATTAACGGTGACATAAAAGTCTTCCCAGATCCTCCTCCACCAGTACGTCCCCCACCTGTGGAAAAGGAAGAAAATGGCACTCTGACCATCGAACAGCTTGACAATCTTCGAGAACAGTTCTTCGATATGGCACCAAAAGGTAAGGTAACTATCATGACAAGAACACCAAAAAAGGTTAAGATTACCCAGAGAGGCCATCACTTGTCTTCAAGTGAAATTAGCTCTGTTGGATGGCGGGACTCCAGGATAAGCCCTGGCTTTGTTCTAGTTTATTAGATGTTTGCTTTGAATAATGTCGATCTGAATCAAGCACACAGGAGACTCACAATCATTGAAGGTTGTGGCATTCCTCATTCCTAGTAATTCTCCTCTCCTGTCCTCCCCCTCCCTTCCTAACAGTCAGTAAATTTGACTATTGCTCCATCTGACAGTTGGAAGGTAGCCTATGTGCACACTTGTAGTTTAGGTTTGGCATTGGGACTATGAGTTCATGCTTCATCTACTCTTCGAAGGAAACCTCCCTCAATGCTTCATAGACTGCAAGTAAAACCAAATAATTATTAACAAATTTGTCTAATTAATGAATTTGTTCACATGTATCTGTACATGTTATTTTCCGCACACAAATTCTTTAATTCCTTCACATTTTAGCATTATGACTCTATAGCTTCTGCCCTGGCTTTTTCGAGTCAGCCTTTTCCTACTTCTAGATATTCTTCAAAGAGTCCCATCAGCTGATAGCACCTGTAATTCTGACCCATCATGTAGGATTATCATGTCCACATTTTAGGATTAAACACCGTCACAGAGCAGTTGAACAATTTGCCTGTGCTCGTTTATCATTTGGAACCCTGCAGATTCAAAGTTCTTGCTCCTTCTCCTTGAACTAAGTTGCCTTGCATAAACAGGTTGACTTTATCTTCCAATATGTCCCGTTTATTGGGAAATTATCACTTTTCCCCAGGGAGGAGTTAATGGACTTTAGTATTAACATGTTGACTCCACTTTTTAAAACTCCCATAATTCTAGAAATCCACACCAAATACATTGGTAGAAAGAACATTGGTTCAAGTCTGCAGGCTTCCTTGCCAAGTTCATCCCAGGGTCTGTGTGAGGCCATGAACTGATTTTTGTCAGCACATGAAATTGGCTTCAGCAGGCTTTATGTCTCCAAGATAGAAAAACACTCATATTCACTGTGATGGACTCTGACTCAGGTTGGCAGCATCTGCGCATGAAGCAAGTGTGGTTGTCAGCAGGTACCAAAAAAAAAAAAAAAAAAAAAAAAAAAATCCTGGCTTGGAAAGCTAGGCCATGAAATCTCCTCAGTCCCTGTCAGGCAGAGCCCAGCCTCTCCTCGGCTGTGTGAACTTCACAGTGCCCTTTCCTTATAGGTTTTCTTTTTGAAGTGGTCTTTGCTCTTCATTTTCTCCATGCTACTTTTTACATATAAAATAAAAGGATACATGCAAAAAGATTGTAAAACACAAAATGTGATTTGATTTAATCTGACAATATGGTGACTAGGAAGAAAACATCTAGTGAAGAGGTTGAAAACTAAAAGCACTTGGGTATATCTGAGTAGATGGAAATGAATGTTGGAGATTATCAGCCACTGATAATTCCTTTGGAAAGGACTCTAGTATTCATGATTATCATCATAATGCAATCTGGGATCCACCCTCAAAACCAGAGCTTGCATTTCAGATAAAAGTTTAAAAGTAAATAACAAGTAATAACTCTAACTTGGCACATGTATTTCTTAGAAGGTGAATTCTAGAAAACTTCAGAATAAAAAAATGTCAACAGATAACATTTTTCTGTTTGCGTAGTATGATAGGACAGTTTCCAGACTATGGAAGAAATAGGAAGAAAGAAGAAAAAAGAAAGTGGGAGAGAAACAGGGAACAAAATAGTTATAATGATGAAAAGAAAACCATATGCCCATGGAGCTTAGAGTATAATTTGGAAAGTCAAACAAAGAATAAAAACACAAATAAGTTGGGTTCTTTCTGGCACAGAATATGAACTTTGTAAAAGTGCTTGAGAATACAAAGCAAAGGGGAGTCAGTATGCAGTGGGTGAAGGTGGTCAAGGAAAACCAGGTGGAGCAATGTGTTGGAGGGAGAATGGAAGGGAGTCAGGAGTGATTTGACTAAAAGTGGTGGCACACACCTGAAATCCCAGAGACTCAGGAGCTGAGGCAGGAGGAGCACAAGTTCATGGCCAGCCTGGGCAACTTAGTGAGCCCCTAAGCAACTTAAGAAGACTCTGTCTCAAAAGAAAATAAAAAGGGCTGGAGAAGCAGCTCAGTGGTAAAGCACCCGGGACTCATTCCCAGTACTGGGGGAAAAAGTGATTTGGTAACAAGGATGTAGAGGATATTTAAATTTATTGGACTTGGCTGCTAGAAAACATGAGGTAGCTATGAAGCCTGAGTGTAGGAGGACATTAGGGGAATGCTCAGGAGGCTGCTCTCCTTGCTTCCTTCCCCAGATGCATGAACTACAGGCAGGTCTCCCCAACCCATTCAGGCTGAGAACCAACCCAAGTGTCAGGATAACAGTCATCACTAAAAATGAATTTACAAAGCTGCAAAATGCGTGGGATTTGGGAATTTTGATGATTCACTGTGAACCATAGTCTGTGAGCAAACACTTTAAATGTTTTTGCTGTATTAGTTCCTTCATTCCATCTGGAAAACATTATATGTTGATTTTTGGTTATATATAAAATTCTTACTATGCTGTTGGGTATTTTATCAGAAGTATTGTTCATTGCTATTTTTTTGTTTACTATTACTGTAAAACAAAGGGGGGGGAAGATGACATTACATTTTCTGAATCCCAGAGTCATCACACAGAATTAGAGATTCTCCACTGGCACCCCTCAAAGTCAGGCTCCAGGTGCTGACCTTGTCCTACCTGAGGAAGTCTAATAATTCCCACTCACCTCTTCTCTCCATTTTTTCAGACACCACAAAATATCCTCTTGTATTCTGTTGCTTTATTCTTCTACCCTCAGTTCTGCCATTGTTAGTCAATGTTTTTAAGGATACCCTTTCACCTTTTGGGGAGGGTGGAAGGGCAGGTTTGAGGGGACACTGATTTTATTCCATTAGGATGACATTTGCCAAATGTTCTTTATTAAGTACATAGCTTTTTAAATTTTTATGGAAGTATAATGTATATCCAGAAAAGTATACTTACTGGAAATTTACAGATTGATGAACTTCTGAAAACTGAGCTCACCTGTGTGGGCAGCACCTAGCTCAAGACAAGGAGCAGTCCACCTGGTGCACATTTCAAACCACCACCTTCCCCTACTCAAAGGTGACATCTAGACTGACACCTAATAGCACTGATTAGTTTTTCATGTTCTCATGATTTATATAAACAGATGAGATTATGTGATTTATAACTTTTTGACCTGACTTCTTTGGTTCAATATTATTTTTGAGATCCATTCAATGTAATTGTAAGTTGTGTATTCTTTTTGCTGTATGTTATTCTCTTGGAGAAATCAATATATTACAACACATTTACCTATTCTGCCATTGATTGACATTTGGGTGCATTTAGGGGTTCTCTTTTAATTGCACATAGCAATTATATACATTTAATAGATATAGCATGATATTTTGATAGAGGTATGCAATCTGCATGATCAAATTAAACAATTATCATGTCCACCACCACAAACATTTACATTTCTTACATTTATCTTTTAAATGAAGATTAATTAATCTTGTTCCTTCCAAGACCTGGAAAATGGTCTTCTATAATGTTTTTCATTGTATTTACCTTAGAATTCTATATTTTTGAAAAACAATCTTCATTGAAGAGAAAATACATTATAATATGATGTGCAGATGGATTATTTCTAGGTTAAAAAAAGTCTATGCAGTTTTATATAACAGTCACTGTACTATCAGGAAACAATAAGACTTTTAAGGAAATTAATAAAGAGTGTTGATGTGTTAAATTATAGTTTGCAACTTTTAATTATATTGCACAAATAAAATTACTCAGTGAAATGGTAACCTTTGATTAAAACAAATGACTTAATACTTAAAATACTTGCAAGTAGCTAGTACAGAATAGAAAAAAGAAAGAACTGAAGCTTAAGGGGCTTTTTGCCAAGTTTAGGTTCGCCCACTTGAAAATAAAAATCTTCATTTAAAAAGCCCTCACTAAAAGTAATGCAATAATTCCTATATTTAAATGCATCATACATCATAATGTTTATATTTTGACCTTTTCTGGTCAAATTCTTCCACCCGTGATGATTCCAAATCTCCTTTTGTAAAGGTAATGACAAAACATAAAATACCATTTGTTATGATTGCCAAAATATATCAGAAAAAAAATGACCTTATGCACGATACCAAATAAAGGTCATGCAAATTGCAATGAAGATAATTGATTATGCCTGGATTTTCCCAGCAAAGATCCATCCAGATGTTAGACTCATTGGGAGCATCTAGAGTAAGTGACAGCCAGCTCTTCTTCCCATCTACCACCCCAGAAATCACTCCATTGAATATATTTCCAGCACAGAGTGAGAGAGTGAATATTTTCTGAATTACGTAGCCAATTTGGAATGGTCACTATGTGTCAGGTTCCTTGCTAGTCTCTTCCACATGTTCATGCTCTTCTCCTCCACCTCAACCTGTGGGATGGCTTGAGACAGACAGCTCTTTTTCAAGTCCACTTGTTGGCAAAGACAATCATATGATCTTAGGCAAGTTACTTAATGTCTCTCTACCTCACTCTTTTTTTGGGGGGGGGCGGTATTGGGGATTGAACTCAGGGGCACTCAAACTCTGAGCCACATCCTCAGGCCTATTTTGTATTTTATTTAGAGACATGGTCTCCCTGAGTTGTTTAGCACCTTACTGTTACTGAGGCTGACTTTGAACTCAAGATCCTCCTGCCTCAGCCTCCCTTCGCCACTGGGATTATAGACGTGTGCCAATGCGCCCAATTGCCTCACTTTTTCATCTTTAAAATCATAACAATGATACTTATTTTATGGAATTGCCATGAAGATTCAAGTAATTAACATACTGAAAGTTCCTAGGAAGGGTATAATATGGAGAATGTACAATTTAAGTGTAATAGAAGCCATTATGATTTAATGATGTAATTATAGTGAATGTCACATTAGTATATAATGCATAAAATTGTACAATATTGATACAAACTATTTTTTTAATTTTTAATTGTAGATGGATACAATACCTTTATTTTATTTTATTTTTACTTTTATGTGGTGCTGAGAATCAAACCCAGTACCTCACACCTGACAGGCAAACATTCTATCACTAAGCTACAACCCCAGCCCACAAACTAACTTATTATCTAAAATGTTAGCTTATGGTCCTGAGGGTGCAAAGACCCTAAAAAGCACCTGAAATACTAGCCAGAGTACATCCAGAAAAAAAAATATGCAACAGCTAGAATTAAGCGATAAAATAATGTGGTTCCCTGGGAACATCCAAGACAGAACACTCATTTTGTGTGCTACAGTGAGCTCCGGGTAGGTACATCTTGTCTTAAAACATTAAATGCCAAGTACATCATTCAGAAGACAGCCTTTCTCCAACAGAAGCAATTTGTAGTCTATTGAAACTAGAACACTATAACAGCGTTCCCCTATCCCCACTTAAATCATAAGAACTCCTTTTCCTTGTAAACCCATCAGTCCTCCATGAAACAACTGTAGAGATTTCGTCCATAGTTATTTAGGCTTCTGTTGAGGCGCTGTCTGAAGAAAACGCAGTCCAGCAAATTCAGCATCCTTACTTGTTCTTCAAAAGAGGCAGCATTTAGGTGCCCAAGGCCCGGAACACTATTCTACACACTGACAAGACTATCTGCCTTGAACCCCACTTAGGAGGAGAGACTTTTGTTTAATTACTGGTCTCAGAGATGGAGGGTAAACATCCTATGCTGTAGTCACAGCTGTGTCACTCAGCCACATGGTTTTTTCAGAAGTTCTAAAGAAGAAGTAGCCCTTGCTGTCTGTGAGGCATTATGGTGATCAGCCCAGAGGAGGTTTTTGACACTTAACCTTTCAGAAAGAGAAGTAGGAGAAGGATAGTGCAGAAAAAGGGGGAAATGGAAACTTTGAGATTTCACACCAAGCAACCAGACTACCTAGGACTAGGGGCAAGATGTGAAATCACAAAGAACTTGGGGTCAGTGTAAAGTCTCATGCAGGGAGGATTATCAAGGCTATTTAGAGCCAATGACAATGACAATGGATTGGAAGGGAGAATAGACTATGTCTGAGAGCAGCAACAGATGCTGTTAGCCCCTCTACAAAGCCTCAAGTGGCTGGAGAGAAGGAGAAAGGGCACCTGGTTGCCTGAAAGGGTAACTAGAAAATTTCGTGGATTTTTTTCAACAGTACTGTCTGAGAAAATCATAAAAATGTAGAACCAAATATTTGCAGGTTAAATACTTTGAATTGAAAATTGCTTAAATTAGATTTCTTAGAAAAGGGATGATACAGAGGCATGGATACTATTAATAAGAATATCTCACTGTGTGGCAAATGGCAGTAGCAAAGAGGAAAATGGACCCCATGTCCTAAGGTTTTTCTCCATGGTGAACTCCTTTCACTAGATCAGATGTAGATCACACACACACACACACACACAAAAAAAAAAAAAAAAAAAAAAAAGGTGCATTAGTGCCTCTAGAAGCCTTTGGACCCAGTGAAACTGTGTATGGCAGATTTTCAAAATGTCTCTTCAAGATGAAATTTATTCTCAAGAAACCAAAAAACCTCCATTCTCTGGAAAATGAAAGTACATGATTAGAATTCAAGACAACCTCTTGAAATCTGCCCAAAAAACGAAAAACATAAAAATTAGCTAAATCATTGGGCAAAGTTAAGTCCCTCTCCTTTCACAAGAGACTTATTTTTTTCACCCATTCATTCATCATTTTCACAAAACACTTCTGTGTACACAGCAGGCACCAGGTGTGCCTGGCTGAGGGTGAAACAAGTAACAAGTGCTTAAGTGAGAAACTAAGGCAGTGGCGGTGGTTCACTACATGAAATCTAATTTGAAATAAAATGTAGAAAAAATTTTTTTAGATATTTTTTAGAATTTTTTTTAAATTGGGATCTGTTTAAACAATTTTTTAAAGACCAATTAAAAGGCAAAACAGAAGCAAGTAAGGTATGAAAGCAAGTAAGGTATGAAAGGTGGAGGCAGACAACCAGTGTCAGAGGTTGGGAGATGCAAAATCACGAAAGTTGAAGAGGAAAGGACATTTAGATTCCTAACATAGCCAATAAGTGCTTAGCAATCCGCTAGGACCAACAAAGAGTCAGTATGGATCTGATCAGAAGAGTTTAAAATCCAGTTGGGAAGCCAAAGGCCTACAATCATAAAGTACTGACCAAAAACAGACCCTGACAGGCTGTCAGCATGAGATATTTTAATATAATATCAAATACATAGTCAATTTTTACATAAGAATTTGTTTATAATTTTATATATTCAGTTTTAATATAATTCTAATTATATGAGACATGCATTAAATGATGAAAACTAGAACAACATGCAGATGTTTCCTAACTTAAAATGGTTCAACTTAGGATTTAACTTGAATTTACAATGGCAAATTCAGCATCCTTACTTGTTCTTCAAAAGAGGCAGCATTTAGGTGCCCAAAATTTGAAGCTCAACTTCAAATTTTGAATTGGGCTATTTTCCTGTGCCAGTCACACATGGTATGGCAGTCTCTAGTAGCTGGGCTGCAGCCAGTCATAGCTCCCAGTCAGCCACAGGATCACAGGGGAACTCAACTGACACTCTGCAGTTTGCTGTGTTGCTGGCTAGGAAGTTCAGTAGATTAGGCGTAATAAATACATGTTCCACTTGTGGTATTTTCAACTTATAATGGGTTAACATAATGTAACCCTGTCATAAGTCAAGGATAATCTGTAATCTAATGATCAGTATGTGCAGTCTAAGCTCTCTTCCTTCAGGGAAAAACTGCTATTTGAGGATGTTGTTCAGTATAATGTTTATATTTTTCATCCTTCTAGCCAGATAAAATAATCTGATACGTAATCTAATATGAGTCAAAATGAGACTTTCAGAGAAAAGAAAAAAGATACAGCATTAGGTAGGCACAGCTTTTTTACCAAACCATCTGGCAGGGGTCCCAAAGCCTGATACTCTTTTTGTAAATTAACAAGGTTGCTGTACCATTCCCAGAAAGAGTGAGACAGCAGAGAGATGTCCCAGGCAGATCTTGCAGACACAGTTGCATTATTATTATTATTATTATTATCATGGGAAAGAAATTGCAGCTACAAAGTTTCTCCTTTCTGCATGGAGAAGTGAATTCTAGAAGAAGAAAACCATAGCACCTTTCTTTTTACAAGAAACCCTAACAATAAAGTGCACAAACAGAAGGGCTGTGGAGTAATTCTGCCTCCTGGTGAATCCCAGCCACACCACTTATGGGCACTGCAGTGTTGAACCAAATTTAGCTTTTGGGGCCCAAATGTTTCATCCAAAGATGATGACAATAATAATTAGTCCATTTCCTTAACTTTAAAATAGGGGTAATAGCTTGTAAAGATTAAATGATATAAAGCCAGTTAAAGCACTTACAAGGGTACCTGATAAGTAATAAGCAACCAATGCAATTTTTCCAGAAATAATAAGCAACTACTGGGGGTGGGCAGAAAGTAAAGACAACTGAGGGCTGACTGTGCCATTCCTTAAAATAACAACGTGGAGTTGTTTTAAAGGCAGGAATCCTCTGGATGATGTGAGTGGAGTCACCAAAAGGCAGAAAAGGCCACGGAAACTTGACCACTACCTTCCAAGGAGAAATGATCAATTTTTGAAAATTTGGCTAAAAAAATACCCTTGGCTTATATATGATGAGTTATTAAATCTTATGTACTGTGCCCTGTGTCGTAAGCACGGGGTAAAGTCAGGAGGAAGCCAAGCGAGTTTTTTCTATGGCACTGACAACTTTAGGAATGAATTGCTCAATGCTCATCATCTCAGCGAGGCCCATGCCAAGGCTTCACTAATGGAAGCAACAAGTGGTTCTCCAGTGAACAGAGCTGCCACGGAACTAATGGTGAGGACTATGAGCAAAGTAACCCTCGGAAGAGTGGAGAACTTGTTCAGATCATGCCACGCCATTGCCAAGACTGGGCGTCCGCTCAAAGATTTTATTTGGATGTGCAAGTTGGATGACATGAAGGGTGTTGATATTGGCCCAGTCTTCAGAACTAACAAATCAGCGAGAACATTTACATATTTTATTGCTGAAGTAGAAAGGAAAAATCTACGAGAAAAACTAGCAAAAAGTAAATTTTTCTCCATCATCAGTGATGGAGTCATAGACACTTTCATCAAGGAAGCTGAGCTTGTGTATGTACAGTTTGCATACGGGGGGAAAGTACACTGTCAAATTGTTGGGGTTCAGACAGTAGAGAGGGAAGATCCCCTGTCAATAAAAAATGCTATTGAGAAAACACTAGAGACAAATCTTCAGGTAAGGCTGTCGAGCCAAGACTGGGCAAAGAAACTGGTTGGTTTTGGAAGTGAAGATACACCTGGAATAGAAGGAGAGAATGGGGTGGCCCTGCTTTTGAGAGAAATCCAACCATGTGTGCAGACTGTATACTGCTTGGCACATCACCTTGAACTATCCTATAAGGCAGTGTTCCAGAGCATTCCTCTGTACAATGATTTGGAAAAACTCCTTCATAACATCTATCACTTCTATCAGAATTCTTCTCTCCACAAGAGCTCTCTGATAACTGCTTTCAAAGGCCTGCACCTTCGACCTGTGATGCCTTCTCAAATAAGAGGCAGGAGGTGGTTTCACGGATTACAGGCAGCCCTCCAGAATTTTCTCAAGGGATATCCTGCAATTGTTCAGCAACTGCATTCAGTAAGTATTTTGAAATGCCATATTTTATTACTTTTTTTTTTCAGAATAACAGAAAATACTTTCATTTAGCTCCTTGGAGTAATGATTTTGAGAATGATAACTACTGTATTTTCCCAACTGTGTCACAGGCAGTTGAAGGCAGAAGTATCACCAGTCAACAGAAAGCCAAAGAGCTTCTAGATCTCCTCCTCCAAGCTGACATGCTTCAATTTTCCCATTTTTTGATGGATGTCATTAGTGTCCTTAGCATTCTGTCCCGTGTCATTCAGAATAGAAATTCCTCAATTGCTGACATATTTGCCACCTTGGAGTCAACACTGGAAATGCTCAGAATATATCAAACCAGGTGAGGCGTTCTGTCTGTCAAACCAGATTATTGGACTTGGGAAATCATTGCCCAGTGCCTTTTCATGTAATTCTTTTTTGGGGTGATTTTTTTCCTCCGCAGACCAGGTCCCAAAGAACGCAGGGTAGATTCAGTCACACACTTTCACAGCAACTGCCTCAGAGGAAAAGAAAACATTTCTTCTGTGAGAAACGTGGTTTTAACACATTTTATCAAGACGCTGCGGAGCTGTTTCAGAGATGCCAGTCTAGATGTGGTGAGGGCAACCATGATTGGAAGCTTTAAATTGTGGCCCACAAAACTAAATCAAGGTAACCTGTGCACACTGACTCAACCTGTTGTTCTTTGATTGTGAGTTTTGGATGTGTGACTATACATATATATATATATATATATATATATATATATATATATTGATTGCAGAATTTGGAGAAAAAGAGGTATCCATCCTAATTGCACATTATGAACCAGTATTAGAAGCTGCCAATGTGAAAATTGATGAGGTGGACACTGAATGGAGCATGTTAAAATTAGAGATTTATGCCAGGTGAGCAAGAAAACACACTAACTCAACAAGTTCATCTGTATAATATTTCAGCAAAACCCAGGTGTCTCAATCGTCTATGGTTTTTGTCCTTCCTTCTAGATTTCAGAATATTCGAAAACTGACCTGGGATTTTGTGAATTCTATTTACTCCCACAAATACCCGAATGTTCTGATGCTAGTTGACTTGGTGCTGGCCCTGCCTGCAAGCTCAGCTGAAGCAGAACGTGGCTTTCATCAAATGAGACGTACCAAGTCACATATGCATGCTGAAATCGATGCTGAGAGTATGACAGATATCCTGATCATTCAGTTGAATTCTCCAGACATCAACAATTTTGACCCTAGGAAAGCTATCCATTTATGGAATACAAAAACACCATCTTCAACCAGTGACATGGGGCCTAATTCAGATTGCTCATCACACTCAGAAAGCCAAGATGAAAGTGATGAGTCGAGTGACAATGTTGACTTCTGTTATTGATCATATTAAATAAATATAAAAATCAAATGGTAAAAATTTAAAAGTAAGAAAGTAACTTAGTCTTCACCTTAAACACAAAAGACCTTTGTCATCTTCCAAACACACAAGCAAAAATTTGAAAACTGGTTTTCCTGGAACTTTCTAATTTTACTTCTGGGTTCACAGGTTCTTTTGAATTCTTTGGATGGGGGTGCATGCTTCTAAGCAATGCTGTTCTTTTGACATCATTTTCCTGAAAGTTCTCTCTAAGGATAATGAGAGGGATTATGGTCTTCTTCACTTAGGCCTATACACAGTTAACTATTTTTCCTGGATAATTCTAACTGAGAACAACATTAGGTAACTAACATAAAGGCAAATTGAAAGAAATGTTCTTTTTAAATCTATGAACAAAATTTGGAAATTCATCTGTTGTTGTATGAGGTATGAAAATCATATCACTACACGCCTTACCTAATTGGCTAAATATTATGAGGTCAAATATTAAAATAATTTTCACATTTACACCAAGAGCCCCAAATAAATAATTCTTATGTCATATGAAAGCATTGTCTAACAGCACTGTTTCCCCATAGCCTTTAGAGACAGTGGAAATACATTGTACACTTACCAGAATTTTTAAGTACTTTGGCTTTCTTAATGATTTCAATAGTTGTTATTTATAGTTTCTTCTTGAGGAATATAACCAATTTATTTCTAACTCACATAAAAACTGATGTGGTATCATATAAAGCTTCACTGAAAATCCTACTACCTAGGAATAAGTCCTCAACTCTATGAAATTGAATACTCGTGTGTGATCACAAAGAATACAGAATCTATTTCTGAACAACCTCTGGATGGCCGGTTATATCAAAGAAATAAAAAGGTCCACTTTTGCTCCCCAGAATATTACCTTGCAATCTTGAAATTGTATATTTGACTTGAACCACTGACATTTTAAAGGGATGATTGCATTTCCCCCAGAGGTTAAAGGAAATAATAAACTTCATGTGGACTTTTAAAAATGCTAAAAACATAGATGTAAAAAAGAAATTTTGGGAATCTACTTCTATGTTTCACTCTTTTTTATTCCTAAACAAAGAATGGCTGTTGACGTGGAACCTAAAAGATACCTGGATACGTGTTAGGAGCCTCTGCTGGGTCTAGAAGGTACCTCTGCTGCATGGATTAGGAGACTTTTTCTTACAGCAGCTTTTATTTTATTTTCCTAGTTCTTTTTTTAATGCATGTGCATGCAGTTTAAAATGAGAAACATAAAATTAGACCTTTTTTTTTTTTTTTTTTTAGATAAGGCGAAGTAGATCCATGTATAAGAGCAAAGCATTTGAAAGTTTGGTGATAGTTTATGAAATACTTGAAAATGTCGAGTCAATTAGATTATTAAATTAGAACTTTCTATCTAGTTATGTAACAATTCAAATCTCCCTACATTTACAAAAGCACATAAACAAATTCTGAGTGAAGAAAAATACGAAGATCAATGTGTTACCTTAATTATAGTGGTGATCTGCATGCATTTGAAACAACTGTATCTCATGTTTACCAAAATTACTCTTGTGCCCTACTGCATATAGAAAAACTTAGAGTAATGTTTGTAAAAATTCAACCTATTCTGAGCAGAAAAATCAAAGGAGACTATAAATTAAAACATACATAGTTTCACTACTTTGCTTAATTTGAATGAATTATTATTAGGCAAAAAAAAAAGATATTTTCACTCAGGAAATAATAATAGAAAAGGTCAGGGAAATTATTATTATTATTATCATTATTATTATTATTATTATATTTTCAGATAGACTTTTTGTTTCTCTAAAGATTACAGTGCTGAATAATATTTTAAAATTGATTATATAGCCAGGCTCAGTGGCACATATCTATAATCCCAAAGGCTTGGGAGGGCTGAGACAGTAGGAACTGAAGTTCAAGGCCAACCCCAGTAACTTAGAGAGGTCCTAAGCAATTTCGTGAGACCCTGTCTCAAAATGAAATACAAAACGGGCTGGGGATGTATCTCAGTAGTAAAGAGTGCCTGGGTAAAATTCCTAGTACCAAAATCAAAAAAGAAAAAGAAAAAGAAAGAAAGAAAGAAAATGATTAAATAAATTCCCATTATTTTTTCTACTTTGGGAAAAGAAAAAAATCCTTATCACATAATATAAATGACAAAATATTTTTCATTCTATTGTAGGCATAATAGGAAATAAGGCATTTACTGACATTCTGCTTGATGTGGTGACCCTGAACCTTGGAACAAACAATTTCCCTATTGGATGGATGCACCTCACCCAACCTGAAGTAAGCTTCCATTTTGTTCCAGCTTCAAAGGTTTTCATATTATTCTTATTTAAGTGATGAGTCACAAGTTCTAAAATAACCTGTACTTACACAGTGTCTGGCATTTAGTAGGCAATGAATGAAATCTGAATGAATGAACAGATGAACAGGCTTGAAACCAAGACACATAGCATGTGCATACTCAGTATTTGAAGAATGTTAATGATCATACAGTCAGTAAGGTTCGATCAAGAAGCTTCTATTACTACCAGATGTCATGACCCTAACTAGTCATAGTAGATGATTCTGCAGTCCTAACTTTTCATCATAATCTTTTCCCTAAAAATATCTCAGAAAACAAAACCGTTAAAAGTTTTGGTTAAGCCACCATGTGGGCTGCAGAGCCCTTGCCCAGGCACAGCTACAATCTTTTCCCAGCCTCTGTGCATGGGTAAAAAGTGAACTGGAGTCCCATATAAAGTGGTTGTGGAAGATTAAGCAAAAAAACATGGATGTCAAGGAAGCAAAAAGTGAAACACTTTCTAGGTACGGCCTGGTGTGGATTTGTCCAGAGAACAAAAGGGAACTGAAGTCAGAACTGGCTCTTTTACCAGTATAAAATTCTATCTCTTTTATCTGAATCTTAACTCTGGAAGCCTGAGCTGGTAGAGCTTCAAGGTAAGAGTCATAAAAATATTCCCATGACATTTCCTGTTTTCTTTCAGCTGCAGGAGTTAACATCTTTATTGGTAGTGAACTCAGAGTTCGTGGACTGGCGGAAATTCCTGTTGGTAACAGCAATGCCTTGGCCCATCCCCTTGGAAGAGGAACTCCTGGAGACCCTGCAGAGGTTCAAGGCTGTAGACGAGGCTCAGACAGGAACCATCACTTTGGAGCAGTACATGCAGGTTGCTACCAGACCTGGTGGACTGGGAATACTACAATACTTTTGGCCTAAGAAGTGTCTTATTCAGGGATGTCACATCACAGGTCTCAGGCCAGTGTTTTACTCCTTGACGGTCCACATCTAGGCAGCATAGGAAAAGTGTCAAAACCCCAGGTGGAATCATGGCTTCCATCTCCAGGGAAAGCATCTTAAAAAATCAGAACTTGCTAAAGAACTAAAGGTTCAGAAGGAAGTCTGGTGAGAATATATTTGACAAACGGAGTATAAAATGTCTGTGGGATATGTAGGCAAAAATGGCCAATCTGATATGGCAGGTCCAGAAGGGATGGCAAGTCATTCCTATGAAGGCGGTTGGTGAAGTTATGAATGAATGAGATCACCCAAGGAAAGTGATGTGTAGTCCCATTGCACAACGCCTTCCCCTTGATCTTGGCAAGTTGAACACAACTGGTGACCTCCACCAAGACAATGTTGGTTGAATAAGTAGAGAAGCCAAATTTGCAGAGGGTTGAGGAAATGAATGTCTTTAGGAAGATAGAGAGGTGTTCAAGTCATGAAACCAGGTGTATGAAAATGCAACCTAGTTTTGAAAAGTTTAAAAAAGAAAAGTGAAATTCTGTAACTGATAGGGACCCGAGTTACTAATTTTTCCTCTACAGCTTGAATTCATCCCGTTGCTTATCATTTCATGTTACTGGTAGACAAATAAAGAAGGAAATGTTCACAAGGTGCTAATTCTGAAACGGGGTCATAGTCTCAAGGTGCCTGTATCTCACAGGTGTTTCCATTGAAAGAGCTCATCCCTTCCTGCTTTTCTTCTCTTTCCAGTTAATTGGTGGCATGCTCTTTTTTATCATTTGTTTTTAAATTTTAAGATAGCCCTGAGATCTCCGTGCTCAGATAGGTAAGCCAGAGGAAATAGCACTTGAAACCCGTGGAGGTTCATCAAGGTGGAGCAAGACAGGTGTTTGGCTGATAGGACTCTGGTATATTTGTCATTGTCATTGTACAAGACTTAATATTTATTAGGGTGATTTTGTTTGAAGATGAAAACAGCAAAGCAAAACTTTCTATAGATGGCTTAAGGTCGTAAAGTGGGCACTCATGAAAACCTTTAATATTTACAGCAATGTGTTAATTAACACAGGATATCAATGTGAACATCCTTTTGTACAAACATGAAAAGAAGAAAGGGTGTTGGCAATTTTTACCAAAGTGCTGAGCCAAAACCAGAAAGATCCTCTACCAAAGGTGTGAATTTCTTAGAGAAAGTTGGATGTTGCCTTTAGTAGAAACTCAGAAATACATACTTGAATGCAACCTGTATTTTGAGAAGAGCTGATTTCTGAGCTCTGCCCTCTCCCCTTCCCCCTTTGTTTCTACTCCTTAAAATTCCCAGGACACTAGTGCCATTTGGTGAGGAACACTTGACATTTCACTTTGACTTTCCAGTTCTCACAAGCCAGAGAGAGACAGAGACAGAGAGACAGAGAGAGATAGAGAATAAAAAATGTGGTTTCATGGAAAAAATCAAAACAGCATCTAGGATGAAATTTTATAAAATCTGGTGAAAATGCCACACGGAAACAGTAAGAAGTATAACTACATCACCGAGATGAAGTTTTCTGGGAGAAAATGTCTGTTTACTGTGTTTTCTATTCTCCTCTCTCTCTCTCTCTCTCTCTCTCTCTCTCTCTCTCTCTCTCTCTCTCTCTCTCTCTCACACACACACACACACACACACACACACACCCCTTTTGACAAATTGCAAGTTCAGAACAGTCACATAGGAGTGGCTTATTTCTCCACTTCCAAAATGGAAAGAGCCCAGCCTTTGTGGTCATTGTGGTCATTCAGGCCTTGCCTCTGAGCCCAGAGTGATGAGCAGAGAGGCCTGTTTGCCCTTTGCTCCTGGCCTGCTGCGGGCTCATGTGCTTGCACTCTGCAGCTATGTAGTGGAATTCTCTGATTTTGAAATACAGATCATCTTCTACGGGTGAGAGCACATGTTTATGTAGGCTTAACTAGTCAGATGTTGTAGGATCCAAACAGCACTACTTCTTTAAGGAAAAGTGAAGGGGAGAAAAAAAACTAAAATTCTTTGGCTAGGTTTTAACACGAAGGTACAAAGAATATTTCCATATTTTAGAGAGAAATCACCTAATAATTCAGTGAGGCAGGATGCAGTTAATTGAACCTTGATTGTAAATTTAAATCTCTTATGGTATAAGTTCACATTTAACATTTCAGGTTGCTATAATTTTTATGAAAGTTTTTTTTTTTTTAGAAAACAAGATTTTTTTTTTCCTTTCTGACATTGGCCCTTTGTATTTAAGTACTTTGAAATGATTTCCTAAATTGCAAACTATCATATGCTAGAAGACGAAAACAAATGAATCCTGGGTTTAAGAACCATGGGAAAATCCTGTGCATAGAAGCAATAAATATGGAACTGATCATTGGTTGAGTAATGAGGACAAAATCAGGGATTTTACCTCTGCTTTTTTTTTTTGCCCCTGTAACTTCTTTTAATTTTTCCTCTCTATTACTGGAAATTTGGAAATTTGATTATCATGTTCCTTCCTATGGTTTTCTTTATGTCCCTTCTTCTTGGAGCTCATTGAGCTTCTTGAATCTGTGGGTTTGTAATTTTTGTCAAATTTGGAAAATATTTTTCCAAATATTTTCCCACTCTACCCCCAATTCTCAAAGCCATTCATGTATGTGTTTATTAGACTATCTGGTATTGTCCCACAGATCACTGATGCTTGATTGATTTTTTTAAGTCTTTTTTTTCTCTTGATGATTTATTCTGTATTCATTTTCTATTGCTGTGTCTTCAAGTTCACAGAAGAGTCGAGTTTGCTGTTAATAAAGACTAGCATATTTTTCATCTTATATATTGTATTTAAAAGTTCAAGTTGCATATTTTTTAATATTTCGATTATATCTGTATTTTTCTTTACCTTCTAAAATAGAATAGCTTTTCTAAATTACTGTTCTATATATAGAATTGCTGTTTAACATCCTTGTCTGTTCATTCTGTCATCTGTTCTCATTTCTGTGTTGGTGTTTTTCCTGGCTGTGGGTAATACTTTCTGTCTTTTTGTATGCCTACTGATTTCATATTAGATGCAAGGTGCTGTGAGTCTTATATTTTTGAGTATCCAACTTTGTTTTTCATTATTACTGTAGTACATGAAGTAGTATTACTTAGAATCAGTTTCATCCTTTCAAGGTCACAACAGGGATTGTGGAGGTGAGTCCAGAATAGACTTTACTGTAGGCAATACCCACTTGGGGCTCAATGTCCTATATATTAGAAGGACTTTCTACTTTGGCTGGTGGTAACGTGAACTAATCCCAGATCTGTGTGTCTTGGGAGTTACTGAGCTTACTGCTTTGCAGTGGTTCTTTCTCCAACCTCTGATATTATCCCCCGACACATGCAGATCAGCCCTCAGTCTACCTTGAGAAAACTCTTTTGTACATCTTCAGAGCTCTCTCACTTTGTGTGCAGCCCCAGTACTCTGCGCTTCTTTGGCCTCCCTCAACCCAAAACCTGTCTTCTCAATTCAGGAAGGACACCAGGCCTCAGATGCTCCTCCTGGCAGTATATAGGCTGGAACAACAGTGGCATCCTCATTTACCTTTCTTCTTTCAGGAATGACTCTTGTGTTATCCATTGCTGAAGGTCTAAAATATACTAAATATGTTGTCCATTTTTCTTATATAAGGCAGGACAGTGACTCTGCCCTTTAGTACTCCATCATATTCAGAAGTGTAAGTCTCACCTATGTTCTTCTTGGTCCATTCTTCCACAGAGCAGTCACTGGGCAGGGATCTCCTCCTGGTTGGTGCAGAAGCATCTTACATTTAAAGCCTGAACCCATGCTGGATCTTAAGCTTTTTCTGGCTCTGCTCCCTCACAGGCTCCCACAGAGTCAGCATCTCTTTGTTCCAAAAAGAAAAGAAAATCCAGTTCTCACCTCTACAGATGATCCAATGCCATCATATCATTAAAACACAATTGATTCTAGGAAGGAAAGAAGGGGGGGAAGGAACGGAGGGAGGGAGGAAGGTAGGGAGGGAGCGAGGGAGAAGGAAAAAAAGAAGAAAGGAAGGAAGGCACAAAATATAGGTGTGAGTCAGGTTAAGCCATCCAGTAGCTCATGGCCATAGTCAGTGTTGAGGATAGGTTGGTTGTCACTCTGGAAGACAGTAAGGGAGCAAGAACTAAGAACAAGATAGTTATATACATGAAATGTTTACCAGATATAAAAATTAAATTGGCAAGATATTTTCTTTGAATGCAACCATTTTATGCTTGTTCAGTAGCAGACATGAATGTCATCCCCTAAAGGAATGAACTAAGTGCCAGTAGTGGGGCATAAACAAGTCAGATTGTTCAGGGAGCTCAAGGAGAACTCTCTAAGAAAGTATGATCTGAGCCAGGTCTGGAAAGATGTGTAGCCTTTCCTGGGAGGAGGAGGACAGACAGAAGTGATGTAAGGTAAGAAGGACAATGTGACCAAAAGAATGAGGGTAGAAAATGGTTCTGAGCAGAGAGTAACAGGGCAGCATGCATGTTTTGAGAAAATCATTATGTTGCATAATAAATGCTGAAATAAGTAAGAAAGAGACTGGGAACAAACCAGCTTGAGTTACTGAGTGGCCCCTGGCAGAGGTAATGGAGTCTACCAGAGTAACAGTGGGGATGGAGAGAAGGGAAAGATGGCAGAGGGCTTGCCAAATCGGAACCAAGGGAGTTGGTGGCTCTTGTCAGATACTGATTGGAAGAGATGTGTCGTTGAAAGAGGACACTGAGATCTAAGTCAGCTGTCAAGTCATTCCGAAAGGTTTTCCAATGTCAACAGCACATATAGCAGCACGCAAGGCTCTGCAGACTGACAGGAGGTGAGCAGCACATAGCATGTGAGCTGCTGTTATGGGAACACAGACCCCCCCAAATCCAGCGGGTGCAAGTTTAACCTTTCCAGTAATGACCCCCTAGTTTTATTGTGTGCTCCAACAGCAAGAGCACCCCTCCTCTGTGGACTTGCACTTGTAGACTACATGTGTGTTAATGTTACGCACAACATCAAATAAGTAACAATGAAAGCAACAAAAGAATGAGACAGAAAGAAATGTAAAGGCAAGTTTCACACCCCGCCATGGTTTCTGCACCATGCTTTGGAGACCACTGTGACTCTAGAGACTGGAACAAGACTGGTTTGATCTCAGCCTTGAAGAGCCATTATACCTCTGCATAATACCTTAATGATGGTCACTTGTACTTTTTTGTGTAGGCTGGTCTATGGTTTACCAGAGATGAAGACGTAAAAATTCCAGAAAATCCTCTTGAACCCCTGCCATTTAATCGACTGGAACATTTGATAGAGGTAATTATTGGGATTTTTTTTTTAAATCAGCATTGTAGCACTGATCATTTATTTTCTTCAGGTTCTTCCACTTGGGGAATTTGTTTTGGATTCCACCCTGTCTCCCCAGTTTCTTTGCTGTATCCCCAAAAGGCTGACTTTATTGCTAAGAAGACAGCCTAGAGAAGCTCTAGAGGAGGAGGCCGGGCCCAACATCTTAGAGTCCTGCTGTTTTCTAGAAAATTTCCATGGCCTCTCAGGATTAGAAATCTGCCAAATAAGCTCCATTGTTACTCAATATGTCTTTCTTTAAATTGCCTTTCAATTCCCAAATCTGTAGGATAAGATTCTATCATTTTAACAGCATACGCTCTTTGTCTATTTCTCTTTGGTTTTGTCTAACATCATATGATGTTGCCGTGGAGCCCATCAGAGCTGGCTGCCCTCAATGTTGTTCTCAATAATAACATCATTATTAGCCTGTATCTCCAAAGCAACAAGAGAAAGCAGGACCTTAAAACCTGAAAGTCACTCACTCTGACTTCAGTGCAGATGTTTAAAATATAAAAATATATTGAACATGATCATTTCAGTAAGATGAGAGAAAAATTGAGTGGTAGATTTAGATGTCAGAGCAACCTCTGTATAATATGTTAACTGTTCAATCTCTAGGAAATCATTAGTTCAAAATTACAGAACAAAATCAAACATTATGACCTTGAAGTGAGTAATTCCTTTCCATTGGATTTGTATTTTTCGAGCACATCTGCTAATGCTATCCAGGAGAGCAGGTTAGAGAAAGGGGGACAGGAGTTATCAAAAAAAAGTCCAAGATTCAAAAAATCCTTAGTGTTTTCCTGAGGAAAGGTGCTCTAATTTTGCTATATTAAAATCCACTAGTTGTTGTCTTATTCTCATCTCCTCAGGTCTGTCCATGTGACAGCACATAACATGTCTCATTCCTCTAGACTGATTAATATTTGTTATAGACAGGCTCTTCATTCTCACACATTCAAATCTCCTCTCTCTGCTCATCAGTCGTAGTACCTCTTTCTGTGATCTGTTTTTTCCCAAGGTCTCCATAATCACTATAAAATTTACTTCATTTACATTGTTAATTCATGACTGCCTGCCTTCCCGTCAAGAATGTCAACTCCTCAAGAGCTGGCATCTTTATCTTCTTGCTTCTGGTTTAATTTCAAACACCTAGAAAATTCCATAGCTAGCACATTAAGGTGTCAGTATTTGCTGAGTGTGAAACATTGTGTTTTTTTTTTTTTGTGCTACATATAAATTACCATACAATTAGCTACCTAAAATAATACCCATTTATTATTTTATAGTTCTGCATATCAAAAGTCCAGACATGGCGTAAGTGGGCTCTCTGCTCAGGTTCCCACAAAGCTGAAATTAGGGTGTTGTCTGGAGTTGCAGTATCACCCACAGCCAATAATAAGGCTGGATCCAACATTGGCTTCCCAGATGGATTGTTGACAGGATTCAGATCCATGCAGTTGTGGGACTGAGACCTTCAGCCCCTACAGACTACCATTTATTCCCTGCCACCTTGCCAATTCCATGACATGGCCGTTTTCTTCTTCATGAACAGGAGGAGAGCATCTCTCTGGTTTCTAATTTTCCCCTGAATAAAAGAACATGTAGATTCCACTGATCTTCAAGATTCTTTTTTGTTTTGTAAATAACAGAGTTTATGCATTTTCCTACCAAAATTATTTAATTTATATTTGTATTGATAACACAAAATTTCAGAAATTCTTTTCCAAACTTACCTTCATGTATGTCTAATTAAATTTGCTCATAGTTGTAAGGGCTGTTGGTTACAGAGAACAGCAAAAGAGAAATATCCTCTGGATCTAGTAACTTCTCAAAGTGTGGGTCAGGACCAGTAACATCAGAATTATCTGGGGACTTTCTAGACATGCAAAACCTAAGGTAGCTCCAGAACCCTGTGCTTCATCTGAATGTTTAGTTAAAAAAGATTCTCCAGTTCACTAAGTACATAGTTGAGCAGAGTTGGAAATGGAAGCCAGTAGGCTTTCCCAATAAGGTTGTGCCTAAGTGTGGTCTGTATGTCCCAGCTCTGAAGGCCCCAGAGGATATTAGGCTCCAAGCACTGACTCCCCATGCTGTCAAATGCACAAGACACTGGATGAATGAATGTCAGCTTAGTCATTCAGAGAGAAAGGTACCTAACAAATCAGCATTCAGGGCATATCATACCGTCTCCCTGGATGTGAATCCACGTTGGAAGAACTCACTTAAGGCCAGTAGGTTGAGGGACAAGTTCAGAGCAGAAAAACCAGTTTAAGGGCCTAAATGGCATCATTCTCTTTCCCATCTCTTTTCCACACAGGGAGAGATGGACCAGAAGTCTCATATTTAGGGTCAAGACCCAATTTGTTTGGATGATTCAGAGGACAGACAGTGGGTCCTTCTTGCAGCCTCCTCTCTCTCTCTCTCTCTCTCTCTCTCTCTCTCTCTCTCTCTATATATATATATATATATATATATATATATATATACACACACACACATATATACATATAATACATATTATATAAAATATATTACATGTATATATATACATTATATAATTATTGCATTATCCTGAGTATGTTAATACAAATTAATTAGCACACAATTGTCTTCGACATGAGAATTCGGAATCCTGCTTTTCAACTTTTTTCTACTGAGAATGCTGTTCAGTTCATACCACTCATTACTAATTCAGTCCTCAGAAACCTCACTCCAGTGCTCCTGCAGGGATTCTTCGCTGCCCTGACCACCTGCTCACTCCCAGAGTGTACCCATTTTGTCTTTGATTGAAATTCTTTTTGTGTGACAGTTTTTCTTTAGGCTGTTTGCTGACTCTGAGGAGAACCCACTCCAGCTCGACTACACTCAGATGCTGCTCTATTTTGCATGCCACCCGGACTCTGTGGAAGGGGTCTACAGGGCCCTCAGTGTGGCTGTGGGGACCCATATCTTCCCACTGGTTGAAACTCCCATGATGGCTGCAGAAAAGGTAATCACATTTCAGAAATGGGCTAACTCCGGGCTCTGGGGGGGTTTGCAGAAGATCCTAAACCATTCAACAGGTACTCGGTTCTGGCTGTTTTCCATATTTCCCCCAGTTCCTAACATAATGCTTGACACATAGTGGGTCTTCAACAACGATGTTCTCGGTTGCATGAAGAACTGGAGACCCCAATTCTATCAAATACTTTTGTGGTAGAATCAAAATCCATTCAAAGTTTCTTGTTAGAATTGAAGTTTGCTCTGGAAAGGACAGTGTTTATTTTGCAGGTAGTGCTGACCCTGAGACGCGAAAAAGAAGATGATTTCAACCCCAATCTGTTTGTCTGCTCTATGGAAACTGTATATGAAGCAGGTTCAGGCCTTAGTGCTCCCACACATATGTGACTGTTGACAGTATTTTGGACCAAAGCCAGACCACCTGAAGTCTGCAGGCAGTTTGTATCACCCTCACCAGACGAAGCTTAATATCAAGATGCCACACAGACTCCCCTTCAGATTTCTTAGGGATGGACACTGCCTTGGTTTGTTAGGTGGCAAAACCTCAGGGCAGGCACTAAATAATGCATTCTGAGGTGCCCATTTGCACTGTATGGCTTTTGATTCTTCTGTTCTTTGGGGGACAGAGCTGAGGCCGTCCTGATGGGATGCTTGTTTCTATTCTGGGATATTTAGTTAGTCTAGACTGGACAGCAAAAGAGGGAAGCAAAGAGACCTAGTAATTCAGGCAGGTCTCTGTTTATCCATTGAGTCCTGCTATTCAATTATTCCCACCTGAAGTCGGGGTCAACTTATAACCCATTTTGTGTCCTCCAAAGTAGCTTCATAGAGTCAGTGTTCTCTTAATGTCTGGGAACCAGTCTGACAATGAAGCAGAGGAGAGGGGAGAGTGAAAGAAATGGAGTCCAGTCTGCAGGGCACAGAGGAGGAGGGAACGCATCCCGGGCAGGCAGAGGCAATAGTGAGATCCAGGCAACTGGTTTGAGCTGGAAAGATCTGGGGAAAGGAAGCTGTGGTAGAGCTGTTGCCATAGCAACAGACAAACACCTCCGTGGGTGGCAGCCAGGCCAGCTAGCACTGAGGTGCTGAGTCCCTGAGTCACTCCTTCAATTTATGCTAGTGCCTCATCCAGGAAACGGCTCCCCTTGAGTGCTGCTCTCAGGAGCTCTTTTAAAATCCAAGGACACAGAACAGCTGCTATACAACAGAGACCAAATGTGGGTGTGCAGATGGGGAAGGGACAAGGGATGGCACCTCAAGTCTCTCTCACAGCCTTTCCTGCTTGTTCCTGACTTGGAATGAACCCTAGGAGCTTTTGAAACACAGGAGCTACCCGCCTCCCCCATTCTTGTTCACCCCTGGTCCTCACCATCTTGTCTCCAATTATGCTATTCCATTTCTGAGCCCTTTCCAACTGTGTTCCGGTTTCCTGGGCAACCTCCTCCCAGGAGGCCATAAGGAGCCTGCTCGGAAATAACAACTACAGCAGATCTGTATTTGCTCCCAAGACATTCAATCAGTCTCTGCTTTTGCTTTCTGCATAAACAACTGGAAATCTCCCCCCATGTTTCATGCTTCCTTGGTCCATCTCTGCAGCTCATGCTGATTTCATCAATGCGGCTCAGACATGTTTAAAAACTATGGCTCTTGGGTAATTTCAAAGAAGCTCAAGATCACTATGTCCTGGTGAATCTTTAAATAAGTGACATTTGGGGAAAATGGTCCGTTTTCTGCAACCTGTGTGGCATAGGGTCGTGATATTTGAATTTAGTAAATTCTGAACTCGTACCTCCCACAAAGCACAAGTTTTGTAAAAGCAACTTGTCAAGAGTATTTTGAGGCCCTCAGGTTCAAAGTGCATACATTTCTATTTTATTCATTCCTTTGATGCTTTGCCCACCTTTGTTCTCAGAACTGGCCTCATTTTCTGCCTCCTGAGATGGGAGACTGAGCTGATGGCATGAGTGACACGTGGCCAGGAAGGTGTGCCGGCACCGTTCCAGGGACGCACTCAGGAGAAGTCCTTGAGGCCTATCTCTGAGACTTAGCCAAGTGTGACACAGTGCTGGACAGCGTCACCTTTCCCCTGCTTGGAGAATAATGGGAGTCTCATAGTGTTTTTGATGCTACACATAATCACTCATTCAAAACACTGGTTTTCATCCAGCTGGCATGACTGGCTTTGTTCCTACACCCACCTTCAGAATGGCTCTTTCTGTCTCTGTAGAGAAACCCTTTTCTTTACGGTCTTCGGCACCTCCAGGATGCTGAACTGGCTCCTTTGGTCTGACCTAGATCTCCGTCCTTTCCCATCCTTCCACTGAGGCACTAGACTTGTTCTGTCTGATCCCCAGAGAGCAAAAACAGCAAAATTTAAAAAAAAAAAGAAATCCTCTGACATTAATAAGTTTGGGATTCTTCACTCAAATATGTCATCTTTTTTACATTTTTACCTTTTGGATTAAAAATTCATGTATTTCATAATGCTTATATCAGACCATTAAAAAACAAATCCCTCCCTAAATATGGAAATAGTTCCTGACCGGCCAGGTTTGGTGGTTGTTTGTTTTGGCATTGCCTGCTCATCTAACAGATGAGTCCTTTACTTTGGCTTTATCATCTCCACATAGCACCCATGCTACATTCTGAGTAGAAAATTTCCCATTTTCCATTCCTTCAATAAGATGTTTCACATCCTCTGTTTATTTTCTAGACGGAATATTCTGTTGCCCTAAGAAATTACTGATGGGTAATCAATGCCATGATCTCCAAGATTCCTGGGTAGAGAGACTAAAGCCAGGGTCACTTTCTTGCCATGTAGCATTTTCAATTGTTTAACTGGAGTAGAGGTTGAAGTGCACATATACGGGTATACATAGAATTCCAAAATCTCCACTGGTAGAGTCCTCCTATTATTATTTTTTTTTAAAGAGAGAGGGAGAGAGAGAGAGAGAGAGAGAGAGAGAGAGAGAGAGAGAGAATATTTTAATATTTATTTTTAGTTTTTGGCAGACACAACATCTTCGTTTGTATGTGGTGCTGAGGATCGAACCCGGGCCGCACGCCTGCCAGGCGAGTGCGCTACCGCTTGAGCCACATCCCCAGCCCTCTCCTATTATTTTTAAGAGTCAATTAAATTCTGCTTTTGCTTTCTGCATAAACAACTGTAAATCTTCCCCCATGTTTCATCCTTCCTTGGTCTATCTCTGTAGCTCAAGCTGACTTACCAAATAATACAGACCCCCCCCCCCCACTAAAGCCAGGTGACCACCCAGAGCTAAAATGTAGCCTGTCTTCATCACACTTCCCATAGTGCCTCCAAAATCCCTTCTGGCCACAGATGAGCACCAGAGGCTTGATTTTATGACATGTCATAATTCTTATATGCAGAACACTTACATTTGGAAAGAATATTTTCTCTCTCTCTCTCTCTCTCTCTCTCTCTCTCTCTCTCACGTATGAATAGATGTTTATTATAGAGAATTCAAAAATTATAAAACAAAGGAAAAAAAATAGCCCTTTCTACTCCCCAGAGGTAATCACTTTTAACACTGCAAAGTATCTATGCCCTTTATTTTTATTAATGAGGATAGATACATAAGAAAAGGGATACCTAGTGTATTTATTATGTTGGTTTTTGGGGTTTTTTTCTACTTATTCTACCATGAGTTGGGATTGTGTGTGTGTGTGTGTGTTACAAGGTATTCTTATAAAACATAATTTTCATGGCAGTATAGTATTCAATTATAGAAATGTGGATTATTGTGCTACTTCCCCATTTTTGGAATCATAGGCTTTCTATTTTTCCTGAAATACTGAATGATTATCCATATTCAAAAGTATTTGGGCCCATGAATATTTATTTAGAATCAATTCCTATATTTATAATTACAGAGCCAATGTACAGAAATATTTTTCAGGCTTTTAATATGTTAGAAATTACTTTGGAAGTAATTTATTATTTGCAAGAATCAAAATGTGATGTCTGAGTTCACAGCTGTTAGCCAAGTTTCAAAGAACAGCAGTAAAAAAAAAAAAAAAAATTCCAACTTTATCTTCAACATGTTTTCTATTTTGCCTGCTGAGTGTTAGGTTGGGTTACCCTCCAGTATCCAAAGAAATGTTCCTGAAGCTCCTAGAATCTGTCAAGCTTGAGAAATTAATTTGCCATAACCTCAACTGCAATAAGTTCAAAAACAAATCCTGTTAAAATTCT
Source organism: Urocitellus parryii (assembly GCF_045843805.1). Taxonomy (NCBI): domain Eukaryota; kingdom Metazoa; phylum Chordata; class Mammalia; order Rodentia; family Sciuridae; genus Urocitellus; species Urocitellus parryii. Next base: position 20,952,504 of record NC_135531.1, on the reverse strand, counting down.
ATACTCATGTCAAGAAGGCTCTCACCACTTACCCTAACTTATTTCAGTGTTCATTTTGTGGAGGAATTTGAGTACCTGGCAATGCAGTAAGAACAGGGTAGATGGGGATGGTTAAGACACCCCCACCCTGAGGCCTCTGACCACTGCAAGCAAAATGGTCTAGGGTTTTGACGTGATTTTTGATGCAGCCGGTGCGTTCTCTTCCCCACTTTGTTTGCTCTGCGGTAGGCCCTCACTCCCCTGCCTCAGTGTGTGATGAGCTGGTGTTTTCCACACCTCTGTGCTGCTGGCAGGCGTCAGTCTGAGCTCACACCCTCCTCCTTGAATTTGGCAGACCTCCTTCTCTACTGACGTGAGCCACACTGAGGAATTTCCTGAAGCCGAGGACAACGTCCCACAAGACGAAAGTGAACTCAAGGAGGAAAGAGAGGAAGGGGAGCCAAAGCCGGAAGAAATCCCTGAAAATATCAACACTGAGAAGATCTCCCTGGAAACACTACTGAAGGTCTTCCGGGGAGGAAATGAAGTACAGGACACTCACCGATTTGCCAGTCACCTGAAGACAGAGAACATTTATGCCGAGGTTGGTGACATTTGTGTTGTGAAAGAAGAACCCATATGTGAGGAGAGTTGCCCTCAATTTCAAGCACATTTTTATTCTGAAAACATATCTTGTATAAACGTTATAGTAATTTCCATCTGTACATAAAAGCATTCTTTAATATCTGTGGTAACGTTAAGCTAATTAAATTCATTTTTGTTTTTCCTTAAAGAGCTTCATACAAACATTTCAGGACCTAGGTGCCAAGAACCTGGAGCCAATTGAAGTTTCCGTTCTCTTAAAACACCCTTTTGTTCAGGACCTGATTGCGAATTATTCAGACTATAAAATTCCCGTGAGTATGACCCAAAGTTTTCCTAATTCCAGTGGGCTCAGGCTCAGGACATGCTGGGCATTCTAATGTGGGCTAGCAGGAAGGAGAAGAAGCTGAACAAGGCTAAGAGGACAGCCTCCAATAGCCACTGGGCCCGAGGCTCATGCACAGTTGAGGCAATCTCTGTATTTGGGGTCTGCTTCATCATTAGCACAGTGCTACCTTAGGTCTACAACCAAGGCTGAGGGTCGGTAACAGTTACAGCTGGTGGACCATCAGGGTTCTGGGTCACTCTACTCACGTAGCGAAGCTGCACACTAATAGAAGAGTATGAAGAATAGGATCCCTCCTGCCAAAGAGAGCTAACCAAGACCATGGTCTTCAGCCAAGTGCTGACATATTCTTCATATTTAAATCACGGTATCCAGTGTGTGTGTAATAGAAATGATAGTGCATACAGCAGGTCGGATACCAATTCCATCAGGAAACAGTGTGCAAGCTGGGGAGGCTAACCACGAAACGCAGAGAAAATGGGATAGCTCAGTGGAAGAAAGGAAGACTAGCCACTCAGAGATCACACTGTGACCAAGCACATCTCACCACACAGGCCAAAGGTACGCCCACTGGAGCTAGGCCCAGGTCTTTGACAGCAAGGGCTCAAGGGGCACAGACTGACACCAACCACTCTCAGAGTGCAAGGTGCTATGTCCTTTCACATACCAGTTTTAATCAGCATGAAGTTCTCTATTTGACTCCTACTAGTTATTTATTGGGCTTGCTGAGCTTAAGATAAAAGCACTTTCACTTTGGTAAACACAGGTGGTCGAAGAAACATTTTCTCCTGACTTTTCAGAAATAGTCTATTATCTTATGAAGAAGCCCAGCAATTAAACTATCCAGGCTTAAATATCTTTGTACCCAAATTTATTTTCCCTGAAGGGCTGATTCACTTTTGTTGGTTTGTTTGGTAGTGTTGGGAGTGGAACCCAGAGCCTTGTGCATGCTAGGCAAGCAATCTACCATTGAGCTATACCCCCAGCCTGCTGGTTCCCTTTAATATTAAATTTTATTACCTGTATTAGTACTCATTGAAATTGATTTCTAACAAACCAGGAGTTTTCAAGACACTAAGCACACCCAGGAGTGAAATAGAATTACAGAATTTAAGAACTCAGCTCTGAAGTCCTAAAGCCATGGGCTAGAATCTCTCATCCACTGCTATCTAATCTGATTTTACATCTCCTCCCTAATCTTGACTCTCTCATTTTAAATGTGGAAAACAGCCATTCCTATTCAAAAGGCGTTGGTGAGGATAAGTTATACCATGCATGTAGTTCTTGCATTAGCATCTGGCATGTGAAAAATGCTACATAAATGGTGGCTATTTGCATCATTGATACTGAGCAGCTACTACTGAGACCAGTAGTATACCCTTTCATGGGAGAGAAAAATGAGTACCAAACTTAGCTGCTGTTCTCAAGCACATTCCGCTTATTTTTACATTCAGGAATTACAAGAGAATGATGTTTAAAGTAAACCAAATACAAAATTATAGGAATTCAAAACACGACTTATTTGTATGCTAGAAGCATGGAGGGAATCTACCCAGGATAAACTGCATCTTAAAAGATGGCCAGGGTTTTGGAAAGTGGTGCAGGAAGATAGGGAGCCCGCATGGATTTTGGTATTGGGATAGGGAGTTGCGCAGCATGCTAGGTGGAAGGGAGGCCAGGGCCAGGGCATGAGAGAAGGATTGGGAAGAACAGGGTCTGATCCCTTGAAGGGCCACCCAGATATCCAGATATCAGTGACCCCACTGAATTAGTAAAATCAGGCCAGATTGCAAAGAATCCCAGGGATTGGGATTTGATCTGAAAAGCAATGGAGCATGAATAGGCTTCTGAGCAGGGGTGTGTGATATGATATTGATTTCTTCACACATATTTCTTCTCTTAACCATATCATGTCATTTTGTCATATAATATAAGATGGGCTTCATAGGCCCATCATTTAGCTTATCCATAAATCACTGAGGCTGAACTCAAACCTTTGATCCTCCTGCCTCAGCCTCCTAAATTGCTGGGATTACATGCATGTGCCACTGGGCCTGGCTCAGTTCCTTCAACTTTTGCTTTCTTTTACATCTCCTCCCTGTAACTTCATGGAAGGTTCCAAATGGGAGGATGGGAAACAGAAAACTGTCCCAACATATGATTGTGAATCAACAAGCATGGTGTCAATGGCCTGAAAAGCCTAAAATTTGATATTTAACAAAAAAGAGTCCCTTTCCAGTAAGGTACTCTATTTTCATTTTTGCAGAGAAAGAAAGAAAAGAAGAAGGAAAGGGAAGGGAAGGGAAGGAGGGAGGGAGAGAGGGAGGGAGAAAAGAGAGAGAGAGAGAGAAAAAAAAAAGTTGAAGACTCAGGGACAGTCATACTTGTCCTGTTGGGTCTCTTGCTCCAGATATCCATGTACAAGTAAGTAGATCACATTTTTAAAATGAACTTTAACCACAGTGATGTTATTTGAAGATCGTTCAAGATAAGCAAAGCAAAAGCTCGAGTGTGGTTTTTCAGGTTAAAATGTTTGCTGTTATAAACAGTGGGAAGTGAAGGTTGTTTCCTATCTGCTGTGTTTACAAGGTCTGTATTTAGAAGCAGCAACATTTTTAAATACGTATAAGAAAAAATTTGAGTGTGTGTAATTATGATGATAAACTTTAACTTTTGCTCCTTTTGTAAGGTGAACTGGCTTTGAACTTATGAAAATGGGCTCTGGAACCACACACACAAAGTGTGTGACCTTGGGCAAGCGACCTCAAGAGGTCTTCTTTGAATTCTATGTTTATAATAACTAATGCTAACCTTATTAAGTTAGTCTGAGAAGAAATGAGCTAGTGTGTGGTTATCTGATACTCCATAGCATGGGAAAAATCAGACACTCGAGACATATTTAAACCAGGCTTGGCTAAATTTATAGCTGAAATCAGGGGCCATAATTGTTAGTAGCAGTAGATGAAAGGCAGAGCATTCTGTCCCTGGCATAGAAAAGTTGTCTGCTGCTCTAAAACTTTACAAATCTGTAGAAATTATTAATTTGGCATTACAATCTTCTTTTAATAAATGATGAATACTCTCTCTCTCTCTCTCTCTCTCTCTCTCTCTCTCTCTCTCTCATTCTTTATAGAAAAATAGTCTTTTTGACTTGCCCATTACAGGCCAGAGTCTGCATAATTACTTTCACAAATGTTATGCAATCTAAGATGACAAGTCCATTATTAGATGAGAAAAGTGGGGTTTCCAAGGAAACAACTAGTCAGTTGCAGGGTACGAATCAAACCAAACAAAGAACAATTTACTGTTAATTGCCACCATATATTAGGTGAACATTCACCCTAAATTCTTTATTAATATTTGTAACTTTACTTTGAATGTTTTCTCTTAGGATATTAAAATGATTTTCCAAAGAAGTGAGCACATACAAGGAAGTAATGGAGAAAGATCACCTTCAAGACTTACAGAGGAAAAGAAATGAAGACAGAAGAGTGTGATTTTTTTATTATTTGGCAATGAATCTTCCCCAAATCAAATGTGACCATGGAGTCTGTCGTGTATGTTTTCATTGGTAGACATGATCCCTGCCAGTTGATAAAGAGGGCCTGAAAGGGGGAACTTGCTCAACTCAAGGAATCTTCTATCCTAAACCTGCAAGGCAAAGAGCAAAAATCCAATGTAAGCAAGGGTGTATTTTGGAATGATTCTGAAAATAGAAAGTACTAGAAATAATATATTAGAAAAAAATAACACAGAGATGTCAGGAGTGCTCCCTCTGAGAAGTATTTACATTGAGTAAATATAATGAAAAGTTCCCCCAAATTGCACATCAGGGCAGAACCACTCTGTGCATGTTACATTTCTTGCTCCATGTGACGTAAAACCTCAAGGTTCATCCCAGTAACCAAGGAGATGGCTGCATTATCTAAGGCTAGTACAGCCATGCTCCTATCATCTCTTCCTAATTATTTCTCCATTGAATGTTTCTCTCCAGTTGTACTTGTGAAGATGTCTCATTTTGCTTGATAAATTAGAGACATTCAATGAGACTTATTTCGAGAAAGTGTCTTAGAAAAATGCTGGTGGCTGGGCTTCTATGACACCCTTTCCTGGACTGCTCCCTCTGAGGGTCTTTTGGTGGATCCTCCTCTTCCACTCAACCTCCAAATGCTGCAGGGTCCCAGGAGTCTGCTTTCTGTAACCAAAGCCAGTCTCTGGGTCTCATCCATTTCCACTATGATTATAGAGGCTGTTATAGGCTTATATTCCTGAAATTTCTATTCTCACTTTCCTCCAAAATCTAAACTTCCCCACCTTAATAGCCGTCTGATTGCCACATGGATGGCTAGAAGTCACGTCACACTCAACATGCCTGAGGCAGAAATCTCAATTTTCCTCTCCCTCAAACCTACTCTCCTCTACATTCTTCCCTATTTCAGGTAAATCTGACCTCCTTTTGTTCAGACCAAGGACCTTGAAGTCATTCTGGACTTCTTTCTCTCTCTCTCATCCTACCTCCAGTCCATCAGCAGATAATGTAGCACATGCCCTCAAGAAAAATGCACCTATGGTCTGATCTTCCCTAGTCCCATCACAAGGAGGCTGGGCCAAGCCACTGTCATTTCTTACCTGGATTATTGCAGCAGCAGCCCCCTACCCTGTCAACCCTCTTCCTGCTTTGCTCCCCCTACAGCCTGTTCTCCCCACAGCAGCCAGAGGGAGCCTTTGACCAGGCAAGTCAGGCCACGCCCTCCTTCTGCTCCAACTTTCTACTGGCAACTTGTCTCACAGAGTCCAGCCCAAGTCCTAGTCTTGACCTTACCCCCTGCTAACTCTCTGATCACATGCATCTGCTCTTCTGCCCCTTTCTCACTCTACTTAAACAACGAACCCACCTTGTGATCCCGGAGCACACTGACCACACTTCTGCCTCAGGGCCTTTGCCCTTGCTATTCTCTCTGTTTGGAATGACTTTTCTTCCCCATCTCTAGATGGCTTGTCCTCTGACTTCCTTTGGATCTCTTTTGAAATGTCACTTTTCCTAAGGTCTCACCTCACTATCTAATGCAAAATAGGAGCAATCTACCACATTCTACTCTGTACTCTTATGTTTTTCTCCACTGCGCTTGTCAGCATCAGGAAAATCATATTTTTGTTCTTTACACGTCATGTCAGTGAGTTGAAAATCAGAGTTTTATGCATTTTCTTTATTGCTGCCCTAAGACTAAACTCACAGCCTGCTTTTTATTGTTACATTTGTACAAAATATGTTGAAACATCACATCAAGATTGATCATTAAAACAAAGAGCTGTCCAAGACAATTTCTATTATTAGTGGGAATTATATTCCATTTCTAGAAAGTGATTCATTTCCTAGTTTTGCTTCTTGTGGGCTAAGACTCAACCAAAGCTCCATTCCCAAAACCCTTGTCTCCAAAATATGGAGATAGCAACCCAGAGGTGTACTTGGAAGATGGAAAAGAAACTTTATCAGAGAACTCAAAATTTCTTAACTGATTCACATGTGGGTGCAGAGGGTAATTCTAATTATCCTGCAGAAGGGAGAAGATAGCATCAAAAAGTAGAGTTAAAAGAAATAAAATATCATGATAAGGACGAAGTTAGTAAACTAGTTCACATTTTATTAAGGATGGAACAAAACAAGGCAACATTGCATTACAGTAGAAAAACAGCAAAACAGAGCAAGCAGAATTCCTTGCTATAATAATTCTCCTGCACAATACTGTTAAGTAAGGAAATTGTATAATCTGTCTCATGAGGCCCATTGGGCAAGGAGTGAAATTCACACTGAAACCAGAGGTTTTACGGCATTCTCCCAGAGAAAGGAAGAAGGTACTAGAAGCTTACCTCCCTGAGGTCCTTTCAAGCCTTGTAATTCTAGTGAATTCGCAACCTTGAAACAGTCTGATAATGTAACTAAAACCACTACTGGCACTGTGTACATGTGCACGCGTGTACATGCTCACTCACACACACACACACACACACACACACACACACACACAGTGAGTTTTAAGAGTGCTATGGTGGCCTGGTAACCAAAATAAATTCATGACATATTAACTTAGAAATAACTAAAAACTCCTAAGCCTTTGTTTCAAGCTCTTAATTGAACATTCGACCCATCTTAACAGGTCCCATTTTTAAAAAATTAGAATATAATCAGCTAGATATAACCCTACTCAAATTCATCTTCTAAATTAGTCCTTATACTTAAAAAATTTAATTTTTAAAACTCAATTTATAATCAATTCCTTTATTGAAAAGGTGTGTGTCGTCTGCTTGTGAGGTAGCACGGCCACCCTGGTCCCAAGGCCCTGGAGGAGGGCACGCAGGCTCCCTGGCCGGCCTGCCCACTCCTCCCTGGCAGCACCTTCCTGCCCCTGCAAGGCCTGGCCTCACCCACAAACCTTATTGTATTCCCCATTCCTGGGCTTTTCTCCACAGGGATGGCGAAGCCAAGAGGGCACCTCCTCACTGAGGGCCAGTGGCCATGTGACTACCCCAGCCAAAGGCCAGAGCAGATACACATTCCTGCTTCAGCCTCTCTGTACCTCCTTTAGACTTCCCACTAAATAAATGTCAGTGTCATAACCAAAAAATATTTGTTACCAGAGCCCAGGCCAGAGGCTGCTGGGGTCCCAACTGACTGGATCTGGTCACCTGCTTGTATCAGAAGGAAGAGAAAATGATATAAAAAGGAAAAATGAATTTCATCACCATTTGGGCCAAATTGTCAAGACAACTGCTAATTAACCAATCTGTCTTCGCTTTGCCCATCCCACAGAAACAGTAAAATCTACAGGAAGTATACACCTGTAGATCCAGCCAGACTGTGCAAGGCAGAGATGCTACAATTCCAGTCCCCCCTCCATGCATCCTTCTGGCACCAGGCCGGGCTTTGGGGGTACTGTCAGCTTCCATCCTCCACATGAGATGATGGCCTCCCAGTAGGAAGCTGTGATATGAAAACAGATAAATAAATTAGCAGGGGATGGCTGGGTGCAGAGCAACAGATGGGGACTTCTAATTTTAAATCAGTCCTTGTTACATGTTGATAGTGGCTTTTATCCAAATTTAATGATTTATCAAGACTTTCCCATCTCAGTTTGAAAATCCCTCCCACATTCCTGGCCTGCCTTTCATGACTCATCCTTAGCAGTTCTCCTTCTGACCACCCTACTCCACCCATAGCTCACCAACCTTTCAGAAGTGATCATTGAAGTTTTATGCATTAAAAATAGTTCTGCAAAGACAGCAACAATCAGCCATTTACTCATCATAGTGAAAAAAAAAAAAAGACTGCTTTGAAGCCTTTCTTTCTAAAATTAGCCTTTTGAATTAGGGATGGAATCACCATATGACCCAGCTATCTCACTCTTTGGTACTTTCCCAAAAGATCTAAAACAGTCACACTGCAGTGATTCAACACCTCAATGTTTATAGCAGCACAAGTCACAATAGATAAATTATGGAATCAATCCAGAATACTGTCAGTAGATGAATGGGATAAGAAATTGGGAGATATATATGATGGAGTTCTACTCAGCCAGGAAGAAGAATGAAATTATGGCATTTGCTTGTAAATGAATCGAAATGGAGAATATCATGCTAAGTGAAAAAAGCCAAACTCAGACAGTCAAAGGTAGAAAGGGTTCTCTCATATGCAGAAGCTAGAGTAAAATAAAAGAAAGGGGAGAGAAGGATGGGATAACATAAAGAACCAATCAAATATAAATTAATGGACGAGTAAAAGGAAGTCAAGTAGAGGAAGAAGAATGGAAGAGGGGAGGGGGAATGGGAAAGAAAAGAGGGTAGGAAAAGGAGGAATCATGAACTGTAGTTGATTTCCATGCATGTATGAGTTTGTCAGGATGAACCCAACTACATGTTACTATGAAGCTCTGATTTTTAAAAATGAGCCTTTCTTCCCAACATATTGGCATTATTTCCCCATTATCCAATCATATAGTATTGGTATTATGTTTGGCTTCCCCTTTGACTCTCCTGAATAACCATGTTCCTACTCTGGTCATAGTAGTCACTAACTCATATTTTCACAATTTTATTACATTTTTCTTATCATTTTTATTAAATTAACTATATATAACATAAAATATTACACTTTAATCATTTTAAGGCTATGATTCAGTGGCATTAATTCCATTCACACTGTTAGGCAACCATCACCACTATCTATCTCCAAAACCACTTCTTCCTAAATAGAAACTCTGTGACCAGCAGCAGGAACTCAATTCCTCCCACTGGACCCTGGTAACTTCTAATCTTTCTGTCCCTTTGTCTAAATATTTCATATATATGGTGTCATACAGTCCTTTTGTGCCTGACTTAGTTCACTTTCCACAGTGTTTTCTAGGTACCATATTGAAGCATGCATCATAAGTTCATTCCTCTTCATCAATAAATAATATTTCACTGTATGGATATATACTTCTGTTTATCCATTCATCGGTTAATGCACAATTGGGTTGTTTTCACCCTTTTTGGTTATTGTGAATGAAGCTGAAGTGAACATGGGTGTACATTTATCTATTTGAGTCACAAGTATCTGTTTTAAGTTCTTTGTGGGTTTTTTTCCACTTTTTATAAGTTCAGTAACTTCTTATTTCTTCTTATTCAGTGATCCCTTCTATTGCCATTACTATAGCATTGTGACAAAGCACTCCAAAACGTTGTGTCTTAAAGCAATGACAATGTTTGTGAATCTATGACTTGGGTCTCAGGCAGATAATTTGCTTCTGTTTCACACAGAGCCCCTGGGGCAGCTCAAAGTCTGGGAGCTTGAGCCTTCTCACGACTTGTTCATATGTCTGAGCCTAGACTGGGAAGACGTGAAGAGCCGGGGAGCCGAGCACCAATACAGTTTCTCCATCTTGACAAAGTGATTCAAGTCTCTAAAAGCACATGTCCCAGGAGGGAGAGCCAGGCAGAATCTGTGTTTCTTTGTGACCCAGTTTCAGAAATTGCTCACCATCCCATCACCACATTCAACTCTCTAGAATGCAGTCACTAAGGCCAGATCGTATTCCATCATCTGTGGAAAAGTGACAGAGATTTTGAAGATGCTTCTTAAAAGTCCATCCTTGAGAACAGTGTTATGTTATTCTTATTAGGATCCTATTGATTATAAAATTCAGAGACCCATGTTTTCTCTTAGGAAAATCATGGAAACCCAAAATCAGGAGCTGGAGGTAGGAACGGGCTTGGTTTGATAGTATTACTTGCTTCAAAGCAGCTCCCAGCACTTCAAACACAAATAAATGTTAGTGACTGCTCCCTATAGAATTCCATCGTTTAGATGGCTTAGCCATGAACTGCAGGTCTTTTTATTTTTGTCTTTTCTGCCTTTGTATGAAACACACACACACACACACACACAAAAAAAAAAAAAAAAAAAAAAAAAAAAAACCTCTGCTATCTAGTTAGAAACCCAAGACAGAAATTTTTATCACTCTGACTCATTCTTTTTGCTCCAGGCCATATCCCTTTTGTTAACACAGGCTGCTTTCCAATTTCACATGATCAATTGGCAGTGGGATATAAAAAACCACTTGGATGGCCCAGGAAGGGTGGGAGCCTGCTGAACGGCAGATTTCTTCATAAGAGGCAGACCATTAAAGGTGTTATATGTTTCCAGGAGAAAGTTGGAGTCAATTGTCATTTTTAACTATCAACTAAATCCTTAAATACAGTTAAAAGAGTCAGATGAAGTCATAGTATAAGCTTTGGATAGGACCCTGATTTTGCCCCTGGGTGACCTTGGAAAGCCACCAAGTTATATGATTTTAGCCCTGGAAAAGACTTCAGAGGTCATCTCATCCAACTCCCTCTGTTCACAAGAACCTCCTCCACAAAAGTCTAGCTTCCTATATTCTCAATTTACCATGTCAATAGCTACACCCTTATATCTTAGTCTATCTGAAATTTTCATAGTAGCATTCAATATATATTTATTCAGAAGCATTGGGGGAATTTAGGGAGCTTCTTAATTTAAAACGTGAGTGTTGATCAGATATTAAATTTCCTAAAAAGTTTATATATTTCAAGGCTCCTTCCATTCCACCTACATACCAATTTACCCATTTTGAAAAGCCAACTCTCAAAAAGGTCATCATGTCAGAAGATGACGAACATTTGAGCCAACCACTCCATCAGGAAACAGTTCTGCTGTACATCATTGTACTTTTAGTTTATATGAATTATAAAACTTTGAGGTTGCCCAGAAATCATTTTAAAACCATCACAAATAATATTGCCATATTCTTTAAAAATAAAAGGAAATTGATTCTATTTTCTACTAAGTTTAAATAGCACCAGTGATGTAGAAATGAAGGAATTGCCTGGACAAAAGATGGTAAAGGAAGGTGAAATGACCATCGATGTGGAGACATGAAAAAAAAAAAATCTTCCTCTACCACTCTCACTGGTCCTCGTGCTCTGGAAGATGAATGGCAGAGCAGAGAAAGTGGTGAATTTCACTGTTCACTCTTAGATGTCTCTCTCTTCTCTTGCTTCCTCTGAATAAGTTACTTGGTTCTTCACACCTGACTCTCAAAAAGCTAAAGTTCTTTAGCAAGAACTAATATTTTGGATCTGTCCCTTGGGGAAATCTGCTCAAGAGGTCACCATTACTTCCATATCAAAGGTCAAAGAGGTGTTAGCATCAACTGCTGGCAATAGCTATTTTGGAATCAATTTCTGCTTCCATAGCATTGGTCTCATTGAAGGTCTATGCCATCTCTCCCTATGGCTACCTTTTCCCTGTCCTCATCAATGTCATGCCCAAAATTGTGAACCTCCTCAGTACATTCCACTATTTGCCCTCTATCTCCTGCTGATGCTCAGTTATCATTGCATGATCCATTAACACTGAATATAAATCTTTCCTAAACTTGCTACTATTCAATTATTTTTTACACACCTTCAGTAAATTTCTAATTGCATTTCCCACAAGTATTGATCCATTTTTTCTTAATTCCTCCAAATGTTACACCACTTCTCTTTATAATCAAGACACAAAAGCCTCAGAGGATGAGAATAGCATGACCAGAGCACTTGCCCATGTGCTAGGAACTGTGCTAGGTTGTGGGGGGGCAGTGGTTTGAATCATGGTCTTTCTGACTCTCTCATGGCTGCATTTGCACTGGAAACTTCTCATGCAAAGGTGCAGCTCAAGATGGCCCAGTTGCTATGGTGACGCCACCCAGAGGAGGCTACATGCAAAGGTGTGCAGCTGTATCATTTGAGACAGTGAGCTCAAGCACCAGCTCCCAAGAATACAAAATTCTAAGTGTAATAAGACAACTAATGTCTCGCCATTCCTGCATCCTTCATATTACTCACTTTGCAGAAACTTTCCCACAAATAACATTTTGATGACAAAACCTATACAGTAAATGTGTTGAGCTAGCTCTGGGTCAGTCAGACCCAGCCTCCATCAGCGCTTGGCTGCCCACCTGGCCCCAGCCTTTTCTCTCTATGTATGCCTATTTGTCTTCATTCCCCATCACCCCTCAACAGTTTCTGAATTAGCGGCCGTGCTAGTCATGGCAAGATTGCATGCATAACTTTCTTTCTTTTTAGTTTAGTATGTTTATCATTTGCATATTGAAACTTTTTAAAAAAGTTAAAGAGGACTTCAATAAATAGAGAGATATACCATGTTTATCTATGAGAGAATTCAAAATTGTCATGATGTCAATTTTCTCAAAAATGATCCATGAAGCCTGTAAAATTCTCAGCATTAATCATCCTGTCCATGCCTGTACCTCCACCCTACACTAAGAGATTATACTAAATTTTATTATTGATTATACTGGTCAAAGTTTATTTCTTTATGATGATACTAGTGCCACTTAAAATGCATACCTAGAAAGTTCAACTTCCAAAAGAATGTGCTCATCCCTCCAGCCAAAACCTGAGTAAAGGCCCCTGACTTGTTTCTTAGACAACTTAGAATTTGGGGCTGGGGATATACCTCAATTGGTAGAGTGCTTGCCTTGAATGCACAAAGCCCTGGGTTCAAACCCCAGCACCACAAAACAAACAAACAAATAAGTAAACTTACCTTACAATCTTAATCTTTTCTCTACCCTTCTGATATATAAATTTTCTACAATCAAGAAATATCTCTTCAAGAATCTGGGTGTCATCTCATTGGAATACAAGTGTACTCTATTGGAATGCAATAGATCTGGTTACTCATAGTTCCTGGGCAGGATAGGAGCCTAACTTTGGGGAAAATTATGTTACAACCTCAAAAAGGTCATAAAGATTTGTTTCTTCTCCACGTAAAGGATAAGCACATAATAGTAAAACAAAAATATAATCACATTGACTAATCTGTTCCCCCTGAAGGTCCTCCACTATTCTTTTTTTTTTAATTTTTTTATTAGTTTTCCTTACTGCATCCTTGTAACAATGCTCCAGGTTTTGTGCTGCTTTTCCTTTCTTTACAGCCGACAGCACTGAGTTTCATAGAGATAAGTGACTTGCCTAGGATCAATCAACTGAGTCCTGGCAGAGTAGTGACTCCCAGCCATTTTCTGACCCATGCCAAAGCTGGAGCTCATTCTGCCACACCACATAGGTTCCCTTTGAGAGGGGATCTCTGAAAACTGTGCGACTCTCCACTGAGAGCCTCTTGCCTCTCACAGTGCACCCACTTGTCTGTTTCATGTAACCTCTGCCGTCACACCTATTTCTCCTTCTTGCCATCACTCCTAACATATTGACCTTCTGGAGTACAATCATTTGCTCCTGTTGTGCTATAGATCCTATTCCCTCCCTGACCTAAAAACCTAGTCCATTACTATTTCCTGTTTCATTGGTGGTGGTGGTCTCTTTCCTCTTTCCTCTTCTATAAGCATGTTCAAGCCTTAAGTATGTGTTGGGGAGGGATGCTTCCATTAGCCCTACTCCACTTACTTCTAGAGTTAGAACCTCCCTTCCTTTCCTCCCAGACTTGTGTCCTCTTCCTTTATGATACTCCTTTTATCATAAACAGGTATTTATTTTTCCATTTTTTTTCTGAATCTAAAAAATGATCCTGTTATTTTGCTTCTTCAGTATATTGATATGGGGAATTATATTAAGTTTGATTGATAAACCAGCCATGCTCTAGGAATATACTGTACATTTTATCCACTGGATTTTGAGTTACTAATATTTTGTTGGGGATTTTTCTTATCTATGTTTAGGGGGAGATGTTAGTCTTCAGTTTTCTTTCCTTATATCATATTTAGATTGCATATTAGATTAATTTTGGCTTCATAAATAAGTTAGTATGTATTACCTCCTTTATTTTATGGAAGGGTTCATATAGAGTTAGTTTTCCATAAATATTTGGTGTAATTTCCAGTGAAGTCTCCTCACATACTGGTTTCTTTGTTGGAAGAGTTTTAATTAGGAATTCAACTTATTTAATAGTATAGGATTATTAAAACAATCTAGTTCTTCTTGAGTGAGCTTTGGTGGCTTTCAAGAAATCTGTCCATTACCTTTAAGTTGTCAGATATATTTACAAAGACTACTTAAAATACTCCATGATGTTCCTTTTAATATTGTCAGGTTTTATGGTGATAACTCCTTTTTTTATTCCTGGTGTTTGTAAATTATGTTTGCTCTCTTTTTTCTCGGTCAGTCTGGTTAGAGATTTACAAATTTTATTTATCTTTCCAAAGAAACTGATTTTTATTTCAATGATTTTCACCACTGTTTCTCTTTGTTCCCAACCAATTTTTTAACCCCTAAAAAATCTGTTCTTCTTACCACTTCACTGAAATATGCCCCAAAGGTCCCCAATGATCTCTCAATTAACAAATGGCAGATTCTCTTCATAATTTCATACTACTAATCACCCTCTCATTTTTAAAATTCTCTTGTCCGTGAGATTCCATGACAATAAACTCTGCTATCTTTCCTTTTTATTATTTCTTCTTATTACTTCTCCCATTACTTATTTACTAGGTTTTTTTTATCTCCTCTTCCTATGTCTCAGCCAATTTCTTCTTGATTATTCCACTTACTACTCTTATATTCTGATCTGTATGCAAATAACTCAAATATTTTTCTCCATCTCTGACTTCTATGATGTTAAGAAATTCATACAAATTTGATGGCTAGCTTGAACGTCCTGCTGAGTTCCTTAGCTATGTATCTCCAAAACTGAACTTTTGTCACCAACCCATCTCTTTCCACTTATAAGGTATTTGGTCATCAATGTGGCATTTTACAAGGTTATTCATGATATCTTTATCCTTGGTAACAAGGTAAACAAATGTGGATGAGATGTAAAAACAGGTGAATTTGCAACTGGTAGAGTAATTTCAGCAAACATGGAAGGTTCCTCATATGAATTATTCATTATCCGTCTCCCGCAGTGGAGCATTAGCTGTAGGGGATACAGATCAAGCCTGTTGCTTCACCATTGTGATATAGCACATCCACATAGCTATTCAGAGAGAAGTAGAAATCCATGCTAACAATAATTGTGGTTGACATGATGTTGGAAGAAATTTGAAATGAATAATTTTCAGTTAGAGAAAGAGGGCCCAATAGTTTCCTGAAGAAAGATTTTCTACCTAACAAAGTTGAGATATGAATAATAGATAATAATAGCTAATATAGTTCAGGGTTTACTATGAATCAGGAACCATGCAGAAGGTTACTTATCTCACTTAGTCCTTGTAATGCTGTGAAATAGGAAGATTACTATGTAAGATTATATAGGGTGAAAATGAGGCTTAGAGAGGTTATACGACTGCCCAAAGTCACAAAGCTGGTCAATAATTCATTCAGACCGACATCAAACCTCAAAGTCATTATCTTATCCAGATTTCTTGTATTTCAATATAAATAACCAACTGCACAATCATGAGATATAGGAAATATGGCTTAGCAGTGTTTAAAATCTTTTTTTAAAAATTTCTTTCTCTTTTTATATTTTTATTTCTAGAGTAATGGGGATTGGACCCAGTGGTGCTACTTCATACCCAACCCTTTTTATTTTTTTATTTTGAGACAGGGTCTCATTAAGTTGCCAAAGTTGGCCTCAAACTTGCTATCCTCTTGCCTCATCCTCCTTAGTCTCTGGAATTATCGGTGTGCAAAAGTTTTTGTTCAAAAATATATTGAATCTAAATTGTTGTATTACATGGTCCCTAAAGATGAACATCATCTCCGTCTTCATGTGTGCATGCATGCACGTGTGTGTATTCATTCATATATGTTGTATATACTTATATATATATATATATATAAGGAAGAAAACTCAAAAACTTTTTAATCTTACATTTGGGAAGAGAAGCTTCAGATTTTCAGGTTTGGGGGACAGGGAGCCATTCAAAAAACTGTTCATGTGAAGTCTCTTTTCTGTAGTCTTCAGGGATGAGCCATCGCTATCAGTAGTGGAGAATGACACTAGGGCAGATTTCCAGCCAACCAAGAAAACCCATAAGCTCCCTCTAGCCAGAAGTACAAAAGTCTTCTGGCAGGGCAGGGTACCAGGTCAGGCATATTAGAGGTGTGACCAGAAACCAGGACTCTGCCTTCGTGATGCTCCTACTCTGCTTCTATCTCTATTGAACCAGACTCAGCTCTGCTGCCCTGACTCTTGTGTCCCCCGTGGGCTATTTCTACTTGGCCTTCATCACATGAGGATTTTTCCTTCCTCTGCAACACTCAACCCATCCTAGGGAGCAGGATGGGTACAGGCATTGGATGGGGCAGCCGGTTGGAGGACTGTATCAGGCCGTCCATCTCTGAGTCTCCAGGAAGAGCTCTCCCTCCTGACTTCTGGTTCTGTATTATCTGGGGTCTCCCCTGCTCAAAGCTTGGGCCCTGAGCTCAAGTCCTCTGCCTCTCTCCCCCCTTACACCCAAGACTTACTAAATACTCCTAGAAAATGTCACTCAACTTTCAGTTCCCACAGTAACCACCCTACTTCAGGAACCCTCAAAACTTTCCTTCTAGATTCTTTTAATAGCCTCCAGTGAAAGCCCCTATTTTCTACATCTTCTCCCTAGTTCTCCAGTTTTCTGCCCCAGTCCAACTTCTGTGCTACTCACAGCATAGCTTTCCTGAAACTCTGCTAAAACATTTCACCTTTTTGCTTAAAAACCTCCCACTTGTTAATCAAAAAAATTTCAGATTTCTTCGAATACTCTTCAGAATCCAACTCAAATCTATCTTTCGCTACTTACTCACCTTTTTCTCACCCTCAGTACCCAACCCGGCTTCACTCAGGATAGCTTCTGGCATTTTTTGTACACTCAAAAAAGTATGGAATGAATTTATGAATGAAGAAGGATATCTCCCATAAACAGAAATCCCAGGAGACGGACACTCAGTTTTTGGAACAGAGATGTCCTTAAACTAAAAGAGTCCTTATGCTAAATCTGTAGAGAAAACTGAGTTCCTCTTTATGAGATTGTTTGTTAATATATGTGCATGCTGGATGTGCTGAGGACTGGCCACCTGCAGCTCAGGATGGGAGAGGTTGAACAATACCACAGTCTCTGCTAGAGACTAATAGATTCATGAAAGCTAATGGAAACCACGAAGCCTATGATAACCAACTCCTTTGAGGACCTGGAGTCTGGTCCAATTCTAAACAGGTCAGTCACACCATCCCCACCCAGGCTCTCTCCTGGAAGCCTTGCTCCTGCTCACTCCTCACCTCCTTCCTAAACAAAGTTTGTCCTCACTCTTCCTCCACGCCCCTCACAACTTATTCCATCTCTCTTACATTTTACTGGATTCAACTTAATAACAAATTGCCCGTTGCCTTTTGACATAGCTCCTTCTGCCTCCAGTAGTTTTTTGCCTGACAAAGACACAAGACCTAGAGGCATCTCTGAACATTCATTTGAGCCAGGGATAAACAAATCTACAAGCATATTCGCTCTCAGGTTCTTAGCATAAAGACAAGGAAGAATTTTGTTTTCAAGCTTTGTTTCAAAACAAATCTGGAAAGAGATGCCACCCGAGTCTTGTGGCTGCAGTTCAAAGCCCCAGCGGGCCTCATGGGCCCCAAAACAGCATCTCAAGCCCTTCAGCTCCAAATACATGCTGCTGTATCTTTGCTCACTTCACACTAACCACAGGGAGACAGCAACACGGAGCACCGTCTCTGAAACAGCCTCACCTTGTTGTGCCCCACAAACCAGGCTGAAACCACAACATCCTTCTCCTGTGCAGCACATTTCACCGTGCACTCTGGAGGGGGAGGGCTGACTCTTCTTCTCCCACCACTTTCACTATTTGAGCCCATTTCAGGGCAAAGTCCTTATAAATGGAGATGAACCTTTACCGCCATCCTCTTCTCAAACGGGTCTAAAGAATACTCTAGATTATAGAGCATCACTTAGCTTTTGGGCAGTACAGGAGCCCCTTACAATTTCCCTCTGCCTTTTTAGGTAGCCAGTTGATCCATTGTGCTAGTTGCATGGGTTGGGAAGTTTCTTTAAAATTCTAAGATGTCACTTGTAAAAATATGCTGCTGTTGTTTTTAGGGGGACCAGTTTCCTCCAAGCTAATGACCATGTTTCTATACTATTGCATTTTCCTAAAAGAGGTGGAAGAGGTAGCTAACAGGTATCCATAAATACTTATCAGATCTTTGGCATGTGCCAGACACTATTCTAAGCACCTTGAAAGATTTAGCGTATTTGATCTTCCTCTGTAGGCAACCATATGAGGTAGATATGTTCTTGATATAGCAAAGACAGCTCAGCCTGAAAGGGTTAAAAATCTCAGCTAACCCATACAGCTAATAAGATGCCAAGATTATCACCCAGGAAGGAATTTGTGTCCAGAGCCTCTGACCTGAAGCACTCTACAGGAATGGCAGGCTTCTCAGTCACCTGTGTGTCAGGTGGAAGTGTCACCAAATATAACTAAGTGCATAAAATTTCCAAGAGCTTCCCTGAATCGAAGATGGGTCTCTCCAATGCTTTGCTTTTTAAGCATCTGCTATCCACTGACAGAGCCTTGCTGTGAGGGTCTTTGCTTGTGAACTTGAATTCCTTTGACCAACAAACCTGATCTTTTTCTAGTTACCTGGCTCTCCTCACTTGTGTTCCTAATGTTTCTTCCCCCACCCCTTACTCTGAGCTCATGTTTTTGACTGCAGTACTCCTTTGTTTGAGCATCTCTCCTCACCCTATGTGGTCCACCCCAGCATCCAGCCTCTCATCTCCACAGGAAGGGTTTACTAAGGTTATCGTATGGTTAGTCCTCACCAAAATGGATGTGAGGCTTGGTGCCCCAGGGGGCAGTGTGGGGAGGGGATGCCTTTAAAAGGTGATTGAAAGGATCATGAAAAGGGATCAATGTTTGGTTTTGCATGAATGAGTTGTCAATGTTCCAGAATTGGATTTGTTACCCTGACAGCAGATTGGGGTAAAGTGAGTTGGGTTCCCTTTGGCTCTTCTTCTGGCTTCCTCTCTCATGGTGCAACTTCCCTATCTCACCTACACATTCCTGCCATGGAATGCTATCCACCATGTTATGACACAGCAAGGGGTCCTTGCCAGATATGGCAACCTGATCTTGGATTTCTATTCTCTAGAACTGTGAGCCAAGTATAACTTTTTCTTTTATAAATTTTGCTATAACAATAAGACTAAGATAGGGTCTACAACCTTTGTACTGACAAATACTTTAGACAAATAACGGTGAGATAAATAAACCCCCAGAATACACCTCCCAAGCAAAGCCTTATACTGCAGAGGGTATACTATACTGCAAAGCCCTATACTGCATAATAAATTAAGATTGTTCTGTAAGAAGAACAACTTAATTTAGGGCCAAATAAAAGAGCGTGCACTATGACTGAATTTCTCAGATTTCTCCAACTATGTGATGAAGAGACCATTCAACACAAAGGCCTGGATTACAAACACAAATGCTAGAAAAATGGCTGATGACTTAAAATATGTGGACAGTCATTTTAAAAAATGACTTCTTCATTTGTTTTTTAATGGCTTCCCTCTTTACATAGAACACAGGCTAGATTTCACTTTTGTCTTTATTTTTTTCTGAAAGAAAACAACACAAGCATTATAGTCACCAGCAATCAACCTTCATCCCCAGTGCCAGGGAAGTCACAGGGAGCAGTGACAGCTGTGATGCACACTAATGGACTGCTGTCAAGTGTTGTGTGGCCCCCAATTCAGATTTTTATGCAAAATGTTTTAAATGTAAATATTGAAAGCTAACTTGAATATTTCCTGGTACCATGTATCCCAACTTTGTATAAGCCAAATAAATATGACTGGGGGCTTGTGTGGGGACTGGGGTTATCAGTTGTTCACCATCAGATTTTCTAAAGGGGGTCATTTCAAGCAAGTCAGAAAAGGGCTGACCTTAACATTAAGAGGAGAGTCTTCAAAGTCAAGGCTTCATAGTTGTACACCATGTGCCCACAATTCACAGTAGTGAAATTATTGAACAAGTCTTGGTGCCCATCAACAGATGAGTGAATGAAGACAGTGTGGTATATGCACACCATGGAGCATGATTTGGCCTTAAAAAAGAAGGAAATGTCATTTGCAAGAAAATAGATGGAACTGAAGATCCTCATGTTAAGCAGAATAAGTCAAATTCAAAAAATAAATGTGTCTCTATATGTGGAAACTAGAGGGTAAAAAAGACCTAAAAATAGAATAGAGAATATTAGATAAGAGAACAGGAATCAGGTGGAGGAGACAGGGAAGAAAAGGAGGAGGTAGTAAGGCTAGAAATCATCAAAGTATGTTACATGTGTGTACAAATAGATCACAATGAAACACTATTCTGTATAGTTATATGCTCTAATAAAAATAAAAAACCATGTCCCCAGGCCACCACGAGGTCATCCAGTGCTCTTGTGCCTCCTCAGTAGGTATCCTCTGGGAGGATGAATTATAAAAAGACAATCCTTCCTTCAGTCTGATGCAGCACCATGGCAGGGCACCACAGATTGGCCAATGGAGTTCATCCTTATTTTCCTCTCAACTGGTTGCCTTTTTGCAATGCAACCATCCAACCATGAGCATCAACTTGAAATGGCCCCACTTGGCATATTTGGACATTCAAACCATGTGAGTAAATAAATTTTTTAAAATAAAGAAGGAAGACAATCAGCAGCCAAGTTCTCCAGCTGTTGTTCTGCAGTTCTGAGGCTTCCAGAAATTTAACCTCTGGAATTCTAGATGAGCCCAGCTGGATCAAAATCTGCAGATTGTCCTCTTTGGCTGCACCTCCTACCCCTGCTAAACACAGAAGAGTAGAAGAGAACTGTTGCACATATGCGTGGGATGAGGTTGAGTCTTGAAGAAACCTGGAAGTGGAAAGTAGGACAGGCCCTGAGAAGAAGCACACAAACATGTTGCATGATCTCTTGATGCACCCTCTTGATGCGTTTGCTTACAAGTTCCTTTGTATTAGAAGGATGTCTAGCAATGCACTTTTATGTGTCTCTCAGTTTTAAATGCAAGACTAAATGGAAATGGAAAAGCAGGCACAGCTTCCTGTAGCCACCCCTTCTCCTATAACTAGGAACAAAGAGTCAGGTCACTGAAGAGGCACTTACTAACCACTCACATATCAATTGCAATAGAACTATTATCAAGAAACCATAGTTAGTGGACCCATTTTTAAAGTGACTGCAGACCCACTTTATAAGGCACTCTCTTCCTCTCATGGACATTCCCCAAAACCAAAAAGATGGTCAGATTTGTTCCCCACATTCCTGTAACTCTGCCTTTCTATAGCCACCTCACATCTCCTTTACCCTTTGGGGAATAAAATAAGGCTTTGCAAAAAACAAAGTGCATCCTAGTGGAGGTCAGGGAGAAGCCTACCCTTTGCTCTCCTCTGATCTACTGTTCCCCCATCTATCCCTGGAAGTAGCCACCAAGGCTAAGCACCCATGCAGCTGAGCTCTCTTGGAAGCAGCTCTGCAGGGCACTGGACCTGGAGAACAATCTCCTTCTCCCCCAACCTTCCTGTGAGGCAATAACCACTGCTCTTCCCCACACAGAATGAAACTGTTCTCCCTTTCCACTCCAGAGAGAGCAAGAGGAAGTGGCTAAAGACAGGGCAGGACTAGCCTTGCCTTGGTGCACTTTGTTCCTGGAAGTCCCACAGAGTTGAGGAGATAATATCTGCTTACCCATGAAACTCTCATACTTGAGATCCAGGGCTCAGAGAAGTTCAGGCCATAAACCGTTACTTCTCAGTAACCTAGAGTTCCCACTGTGGATGGAACAAAAACCCCAGCATAAGCTTCATCTGGGACTTAGAAGCCTACATGCTGGAGGTAAAATCCTGGGACAAAATGTAATTTGAGCATAGAAGGAATCAGAACCCAGCAACTAGGTTCTGTGATATTATCATGGCTGCAGTATATTTTCTGCTGCTTGGATTTGTCTTCTAACAGATCTCCCTTATGCCCTTGACATCATAAAGAGAGGAAACTCAAGTTAAAGGGCCAGCCATATCACCAACACCTGAGACTTGGTGCCTCTCCAGGAGAATGACCCTCAAAGAAGAGAGTCTGTCCTTCCCCTCCAACCAGAGGGAATGTCATGCAGTTTCACCCCTCTACCTTAAGCACTCCAGTTGCAGCCAGAGACAAGTGCCCTCTGGGAGCAGAGAGGGAGATGCTCTGCTAGAGGGAAATATTCCTGGTAGCAGGCAGTGGTGCCCAAAGAAGGGGGGAAACTGATGAAAAGTCCGAGATGACTCTTTCACAGCAACCAGATTTGTTTGTGAATACATGAGCATAATCTTCTTCCTGGAAAAAAAAAATGAGCAATAAATTTTAGGAGGCTAGTGGTCCTGGAAGTGTGAGTTCAAAGGTCAGAGAAATTCGAGTTGTCACCTAAAGGTGGTAAACTTGGAAAAACTAGATTTATAAGACTCATATACTTGAAAACTTCAGAGCCTGTTGAGAATTTCCATGTATTTTCAATGTATCCTGCATGAAATGTTTCCTATGAACAAGTTATCTATACAATGAATCCCTGAGGTAGAGGAGAAGTTATCATTGTGGGAAGATTTCTGGGAACCAGCAGGTTGGTAAGGATGCTCCATTTGCTAACCCAAAACAGTAGGGCTGCCTCCCCTACTCCTTCAAGACTCACTCCCACTTTGATGTCAGGAGACTTGCTTGCCCGCTGTCGGATTTTTAGCAAACCTAAAAATCCATTTATCATAGGAAGGCGACATTTTTAATGCAACTTCTGGTGTCAGGAAATCTTATAATATTGAAAAATTATCAGTGGGATGGTGATCACAATTTAAGCTGTGAGACTGCAGAAAAAAGTTTGAAAGTTTCCTATGACACTGACTCACTGTCTGCCCTGCCAAATGTTTCCTGTCAAACAAACCCTCATTGACATCACTACATTTTCATATCCTCAAAAGGCAACTTATGTGGCTTGGAAATTTTTCCCTTACCACCACAACTCTGAAATAGAAAGCACACATGGGACCCAGGACCACCCTCTTCATGGAGATTTGAGGGTGAAAAGTTGTGGTCACATATGCAAAAAGTTGCTTTTTCAAAAATGCCCCATAGGTAATATACTTGCACAGAGAAAGTCCAACGTTACAAATGTACAGCATTGTGTGGTGAAGAGCCAGTCCCACCCAGGCTTGTCTTCAGTTCCCAAGTTCTCTACCCAAGAGTCAATCACTGTTGATACTTTCTTAATTATCCTTCCAGGAAAGATGTTTGATAAATATGCCTCCAATTTAGTGGACTAAAATTCATTTAAAACAGTCATCTTTTAAATGATAAAGTGCATTTTAGTCACCTGGGAATATTATTAAAATTCAGGTTGTAAATCCAGAGCTGTCTGGTGTAGGACTGGGAGTCTGCAGCTCTAACAGGCTCTGGGCGATGCCGAAGCTGCAGGTCCATGAGCCATGCTTGGGACAGCAAGTGTTGAGTCATTACTTTTACTCTATACATGCACGTAAAAATGTGAATTAATATGAGCTTTTTAAAAGTGCAAACTTGTGAAATTTATTAAAATTAAAAATATTTGAGGACTTCAATTCCCAAATCCCACACATGTATATGTATGAATATATACACATTATTTTATACATAATATATATTAGCAATGACAATAAATGGGAAGCAAAGTTCTTCTTAAATGGAATTTTAATATACTCATATCATGAGGCATTGTGCAATCATTCAAAAAAAGAGAAAAATGTATTCAGAGGTAACTATTTATTTAGAGAAGTTTCCACGTGGTATTATTGTTGAGTGTATAAAGCCAGGTTCAGTCTTAATTATGTATTAAGTCATCCTATTTCCACAAAATTTGAAATAAGTGCATGTTCGTGTTTACATATATGTATGTGTGTAGTGTATGCTGTATATGATTCTATGAGCATATAGGAAAATATGAAAGATACATACCAGGTTATTAACCTAAATTGAAGGGGTAGGAAGTAATTGTGGGTAAAATGGCAAAAAAACAAACAAAAAGAGAGAGGAAAATTGCATCAAAGCAGCATGTTTGATATCATATTTATTAAAAGTATGCATATGTAAACTTTATATATATGTATATATAAAAGATCCTTATGTATGTTATCAATAACAAAGTCAGTATACATTTTAAGATTAAACTGTGATACTTCAATGATCTCAGAACATGTCCTTCCTTTTTCAGTGTATTAAATGACTATGCTATGAATATTCCAGAATCCTTGCTGAGGTCATTGGTGCCTATATAGTACCAATTGCTCTTCTGCAGAAAAAGTTTTAAAAAGACAATGAAGACTGATATCTCCATAATGATCAAGGAGACTGTGATTAGGGAATCCCCCCAGATCAGTTACTCTTCAAAGGAGTCACTGTAAAAAGGATTAAATCCTCTCAAGATCTCCCTTGAGGGATAGGTACCCTCTGATTGCTTTCCAGATGGCTGGGAGATCCCCTCCAGTCTGTGACACCCTTCTCTTCCATGCTTGTTCTCCTGCTCGCCCCACAACTCCCTGACTCTGAAGAAACAAACACCAAATAAGCAGTATTCACCCCACACGGTAGTGCAGAATGTGGGGCAAGACACATACAATTTGAAGTCTTTTTATCCTTAGTTAAGAAACATATTTTTTTCCTCACCACCGCTTACCCACATCTGAACACAATCAGACAGACATCTAAATACACATGCAGCAGATCAGTTAGAAAAAAATACAGCCACGCTGCATTTTGTTTTGAAGATTTTCAGATATTATCAAAGATTGTTTCCAAGCCACAGTCCTGGTTTTATAGTCCAGGGCAATGCTTTAACCATTTCAGAAGTGGAACTGAATATAGGTTTGTAGTTCTTTCTTTGCATAATACCTAGAACAGATTTTAGTTTGACCTCAATGCAAAGCTACCAGAACTAAATAAATATGTCATTTAGGGCAGTCAGGTACTATCACCCAAAATGTTTATGTTTTATGGGAAATTTAAAAGTACTGAGACATCTGGGCATTCCAAACATCTGCTATGTGTTTCCTTCTTTTCTGAGAAGATTTTTTTTTCCTACTAGAAGTTTCTAACCATGGATTTGGACAAAGACAGTCTTCCTTGTCTCATATTTTTTTGTAACCTGCATTAACTTTTCTTAAAGGGAATTTTAATATACTCATATCATGAGGCATTGTGCAATCATTTAAAGAAAGAGAGAAAATGTCTTCAGAGGTAACTTACAGCCATGTTGATGGGTAGTATACTGTTACTTATGGTTTGTTAAAGAAAGCCTACTCAAATTGGTGTTCTAAAAGTTTCAGGTTCCAAGTGTATGCAAATGTTTCTTCCTCTTTGTTAAATAACTTTCTTGACTTCATCTTTGAGAACCAAATGTCAACCACCAAGCAGACAAGGAGACCCCAAACCTACACGGGTGAAAAGATAAAGCCCATTATTAAGAACATCTAACAAATCCATGGCCTCTGGTGCATTGTAATTTTTCCCCCAACCAAATACTGACCTAGAAATGGGCTGTAGTGACCAGGTTTACCTCTACCCCAAGAAGTATTTGCTTGGCTAGGAAGACACATGATGATAGAGCGTGCTCAGACTCCTGGACCTCAGCATCCAACGAATACTAAGATTAGCTGAAAATTCTGAATTATACACCTGTCTTCAGTTTCTGAAAATGTAACCAAACAATATAGCAGGAGGAGAAGGGATGATGAGCCATGGATTGAGGGACCCCCCCACGATGAGACATATGACCTGCTACACATTTCAGGTGCTTTGCAACATGAGTAACCCCCTTATAACTAACTTCACAGCCTGTCAAATACTAACTTACACAATTTGACAGGGAAGACTTCATGAATTAGAGAAAAGCATAAGCAACATAATAGTCTCTGAGGAGTATAATTTTACGATTATTTTCAAACATTTTACACATATGTTTACAAGAAGATGACAAAAGTGCTTCCTGATCAAAGGACATTTTTCATAAGACAACTTCTTTATTTTTTGATCAAGTTAATGTCTCTGAAATTGGAATGAATCTAACAATGTCATCATAGATTTGATGAACTGCAGTAAGAACAATATCAAATTCACAGGATCACAATTGTTCCCACACTTTGTTCTAAAGTAATTGGAAATGCTTGTAAAAGTAAGTTGATCTCTTAATCATGCCATTTAAGGTTTTTTGTTTGATGGGTTTGGATGTGTTTCCTTTATAGATAGATAGTACTCAATGAATCCTCCCTCTAGGCTACCTAATTATTATTGGAATTCTGGGTTATTTGATGCCACAGTCATATTATCAAAATTTTCACTATAATGGACACCATCTATCTGTTTCTATGCTGCCTTGAAGCCAGACAGGATGGTCTTGTCATTGGATCCAATTCCATTTGCATGGATTGTAACTCACAGCTTATCACTGGGAGCAAATGTGGCTACCTGACTCCAACTTCTTTCCTCCTTGTTGGCTGTTAGTTAAATCTTTATTGTTGGAGCTGAATTACTTCTGAAACAAGTAAACTTGTGCTTAGCAGGACAATGACCTGACCCACTTTGGTGGGAATGTGCTACACTGCAAATCATTCACTACACCTATTTCCAGTTCCACAAAGATTCTCTGAAACACATGCTGAAATAGAGTATGAGTTCAAATCATTATGAAATTTCCTCTTCAATCAGACAGGAGCAAAATGACAGAAAACTGCTGCTATAAAATCTGATTTTCTGATACTTGAAGATACCATTTTCCATGATCTTTTTTCTTCTTGCCTATTCATAATGATTCATGATCATCCTTAAGAACCCCAAATTCCCCACTAGTTAACTTGCATGTCCTTTACGTAAACAGTTTATTTTTTTCTTACTAGAATGGTGACTCACATGTGAATTAACTTTCTTTTAATCTCTGAACTTAAAAACTGTTTATACAACTTAATCAAATTATCTGATGTGCTATTCAAAGTGTCATGTAAGACATTGCCTGAGTATCATATTTTTGGTACTGAACACTGCTGCACATGAAATGATCTACATTTAGAACAATTGAAATTCAACTCAAAATGACACCACTTTAAGCTTTAGAAGTGTTCATAAGTTTGAAAATTGCCCAGAAAAATCATCTATCCATTCATTTTTATAATATCATTGCCAAAGTGCTGATTATATGAATTTTGGGTGTTCCCTTACTGGGGAAAATGTTTTTAACACCTAGAAACCACAAGTAGAGTGTCGGATTTAACAAAGTTTTTTGTTCCCACAATTTTTTTAAGAACAATTTGTAACAAAAGCAAAACTGATAACAACACAGCTTTAGCCCAAAGTGCTGACCTAAACGATGTGTTGGCTCACAGCTCCAAAGGTAATAGTTCTGTAGTAACAAAAAAAAAAAAACAACTGGACTTCAGAAACCAAACCGAAGAGGAGTGTAGGGAGTTCTTTAAATTTCAATCAAAATTGGCTTAAGATTTTTATTGTTTTTATTGCCTGGAAAGCAAGACTAAACTCTACTCATTTGAAAACTCAGTCTCACAGTGCACCACTACTTCAAAGTGGCTAAGGCAGAATCAGCTTTTAGCACATCACAAAAACAAAAGCTGGTATGTCAAGACAAAACTATTGTCTAACTGTGTAAACAGAAAAACCTAAACTCTCTGAAGTTTCCTACCTGAATACCTTTGGATGCTGTTCAGCAAGCATGTCGGTAGGTACGTCATCAGGAAACAGCAAGAGGCTGACTTCCGTGGTTAACATAATGATTCCTGGACATAGTTACCACAAGATAACCAACATGGGAACGGTTGTAGCCAACCAGAACAGAGCCAATTTTGTGTTATCTGCACCAAAAAAAAGAGGGAAGAGACTAAGGGAGACAAGGATAGGCCAAAACATGTTAAAAGATCATGAGTTGCCTTCACTGGAAATTGAAATGAGACTGTGAGCACAAATTGAGCCAGGTTAATTAACTATCCCTATCTTATTTTTAAACTTGAAACAAGCCCATTTTCAGATTTGAAAATTTTAAATAAAAAGCCACCATGGAAAATACAGGAGTCTATTTTAGGTTGTAGAAAATATACTAGGGCTCTCAAGAGAGTTGTTGACAGACATTTACTGGCACCCCCAATGCTGTTCTGTGATCTTAAACTAAGTAGGAGCCGAAGAACTTGGAGAGAAGTCAGAGAATCAATTAGACTGCTAAAGGGCTGGGAGATGATGCAGTAATCAAAATAGGGATTCTGATTAGAGATGACTCTTCTTGGAAGTGAGATGTGTATGTGATTTAGTAATGTTCTCCATATATGTGGAAACTCACCTGAAAAGCTGGGAGTCATAACCAGGAACATATATTGGGGATGACGAAGACCATGATGATGACCAAGCCCCAGGGAAGAAGTCAGCCCCACGTAGGTGCTTTCAGTTGCCTGGCTCTTCAGGAGTTGTTGGCAATCTCCAGGCTCAGTCTTCTTCCACTGTAATGCAAGCCATTCAGGGCATTCCTTCTTTGCTACAGATTTCCCACTGAAAGCTCTCACTTCTCTCTCTTGCCTAGGGTTCTTCCATTCACCATTCAGAATTTTCAGGTTTTTCTTTCTAAAAAAATTCTTATAATTTCGGCCACTGCAATTCTGAAGGACCTGCTGGCATTCATAAGTGACTCTTGCTTACATTAGCGTCATCCCCTCAAATGCTTCATAAACAAACATTTCTTGTAATTGCAAAACATCTACCTAGAAAGATTGAGGGAAAGAGGTAGTGACATTGGTTTCTTTTTTCATTGTTAATCAGAGAAAGACTGAAAGTGATGCTTTATGACTAAACTTTTGAAGAAATGAGACTACTCAAGTCGCAGAGTCTTTCTCTGGAGTCTGTGGTTAGTATTAAGTTTATACATCCAACCCTCTTTATTGTTATCTTGACTCATTTTTTTTAATTTCCCAGATGGTAAATTTTAAAATTTCCATATACCTCTAACTTTAAACATCATGAAATATGCATTTGGGTTCCATATCTCAGTTCATGTGTGAATGTGAAACACGGCCATGAATTATGATCTTGATGACCAAAAAAGAGAAAAATGTTCTGAGCAACAATGAACTAAAATCGATGGGAACACAAGATGAAAATAAATAAAAAAGACCCTACATCAAGTACCAAGAAATTGGCAATAAAAGGTTTTGTTGTTGTTCTTTATTGATTTTTTTTTTTTTTTTTTTTTGCGGAGTAACAGGCAAATAAAAACTGATATAAAGTAAAAAGAAGAAAAGATAAATATAGGGACTACTTGTCCTCTACACAGAAGTAGAAATAAGTGCAAAAGCCAGGGAAGACTGCTTACTTCACATCCTTCAGTCAATACGCTGAATTTCTAAAATCACTCTAGAGAGTAATCAGCCTTGCTCCTTCTTCCCTGGTTGTCATTGCTGTTGGCCTCCAGAGACCATGTTAATTTGCATACAGCACAGGAGGCTGAAAGAGGCAAAGTTTAGTGCATTCTGTGTCAGACCTCAAAAAAAAAAAAAAAAACAATTTGATGTTTTGAATTGACTGATTTGGGGGATTGAAATATAAAGCCCAATGTCCTTGAGTTCAGAGGGTGTGGAAGAAAACAGGTCTGATGGCCCAGCCAGTACTAACATCCACCATTTGCCCAAAACTAGCTATTTACCAGGTTTCTGCTAAACAAGTTAAGACTTCTAATTGCCCTTTGCATATTATAATAATTATGAAGCATTATTATACACATTTTAAAAAGTAGAAAAACTGAGACACAGAAGTGGCTTGTGCTTCCACGTTCTCTCTGTGGCCCTATAACTTCTCTCTGATGGGCTCTTCAGTTCTCTGATGGTCCTTAATCTTCATGTTGCATTGTGATTATCTCTCTTAATCATTTATCCTCTCATTATTTTCAGATGCAAGTATTTTTAAACATAAGTATTTTTAAATTTTTTGCATATTCTTGAAATCTGGTCCCCAACTATTGCTCAATGTTTTTTGTTTTGTTTTGTTTTGTTTTTTAAATTAATGAATGATACTACAATTTAAGAATGCTCTTTAGAAGAATTTTGGTTTTGTGTTTTCTTATATCTCTTCATTTGTTCATTTCTTACTATGGATGCGCTTAACTGTGGGACTTTGAGTCAATCATTTACCCTAAGTTTTAGATTCTTCAAATATAAAATGAGAATGGCCTCCACTTATTTAGAAGGGTTGTACTGAAACATAAATAAAACAATAAATGCCTACACAAAGTAAGCAACCACAAAAAGGATTACTACAGAGTCATTTACTATCTTATCAGGAGTGAGACAATCAGTTCATTGAAAATAATAGAATAAAAATAGAATTATTTTTAAAAAATCATAACCTAAACATTGTTGACATTGAAACAAATTAATGTACATTCATTTCCAAAATCTTGACATAGACTGATTGTTTCTTTGAATTTAATTCCCCTTACTCAAGTTCAGTATTGTTTTCCATGCATGTTCATAAGGTCCCATTGTGCAATTTATATATTCTCTTTATTTCAAGTAATGAACTATTGATATTTGTGCAATTGAGTAAACAACGCATTTAGATGATTATGTTTTTTGCTAACCATAACAATTGTCTCATGCTTATTTATTATCATATTTCAATGCAATGGATATATCAACTTTATTTTTCAAACAATTCAAACACGTCTTATAAAACTAATAACTTTTATTTTACATTGATAGCTCATCAGTCCATTTCACAGTAATTCCATCTGACATGCACAAGTTTGCAAACTAACACAATTTGCTGTTAGTATATTGACACCTCCACTAATCAGAGCAACACCCCTTGGGTAGTAAGCATGCCTGAAGGGTCGACCATGGGAAGACCAGATTGGAAAGTTTTTGATATACAATTTATTGTATTGTTTTCCCTCTTAAAACACAACAGTCTGGGACAGAGTAAGTGAATGCTCTCTGTTATTTGACTAAAGTTAAAGAGAGAGAGAGAGAGAGAGAGAGAGCAAGCAGCTGAGTTTTACCTTGTTGGATCAATTTAATGGATTATTGATCCTATTCTACCTTCTGAATTCACTTGGAATAACAAGAGAAAGTGCAAAGAAAGGTAGTTGTGAAGAGAAAGACGGTGCCAAGACTGTTAAACCAAGGAGGAAGTCCAGGGAATTGAGGGCCAGAGTTTACACGCTGCAGAAATAAACTTTGTCTCTTTAAGACTTTGACTTGTCCCTTCCTGAGTTTACGCTGCTCATCTGTTTCCTACTTATTACTAATAACAAAACCACCAAAAAAATGAAAAGATTAGATATGTCTTTTGATTTCTGTAGTCAATCTTTTTTCTTTCATTCCATAACACCATAGAAATTACGTTCGAAATAATCTGGCTCCAAGTTTTTCAGACAAAAGTTCTTAAGAGTAAGCTTTTCTTTCCAAAATGAAGTTTTTAAAAGAGTTGCAAAGTTGATAATAATAATAAACCAAGAGACCTGTACTAATTATAGAGGAGACAGGTGGCGCTGTTGTTACCCTCTACCAGCATCCCTTATGGACCTTTAAGCTGAGTGAAACCTAGAATACACTTTTGAAAACCTTCTTTCTGAATTTGGCCAAGGGAAAATCAATCATATTGGGTGCACACTCACACACACAAACAAACATACAAAGGCACTGATGAATAATTTATTGCAAGTTGGCTGAAAATATGGAGCAGAGATATTACATAGGACAATATACAATAGGTGGCATTAGACTCAAAGGTCTATACCATATGGCAGCTGCCACATTGGCTCATTGGCCTCTTTCCTTAGTCCCTCATCTTATTTCCTTCTCATCTGCTCAGGTTCTCCACATCTGTACCCATATTTCCCCCACATATGTATATCAGACAGTCCTTTACTTAAATAAAATAAAACAAGCTGACTGTTTGCCAATTTTAAAGCCAGGTGGTTAGCTCTGCTTCACCTCCCATGGTTTCTAACTATGCCTTTGGAGAGCTAACCATTTTTCATCAAATTACCCAGCAATCTTGCCCAATCCCTGACACCCAAGGAGAGTGCCTCAGTATGTTTCTGTCAAACATGATTTCCACCCTTCTTCCTATTGCTACCATGAAATATAATTTCAAAGAAAAGAGATCTCTCTCCAATGTACACATCTATGGGAATGTCACAGTGTGAAGTAAAAGACTTTGGATCTCACTGAAGTTCCATGAGCAACATATAATACTCCAAGCCACAACATCTGAACTCTGATTCATCTCTTCCTGTATCTGCACTGTGATTCTAGTTGTTCCTAGGAGAATACTAAGGTGTGACTCCTTATCCGTAATGCTTTCCTAGATACCAAAATGGGACATGAAGCGATATTTTTGCTAAGATTTTTCCCTTTCTTCTTCTTCTCTCCTTTTTGTGGTTTTATGTATATAAAATACATATTTAGGGCACACTAGAAAGATACCATTGGAAAAAACAAAACAAAAAAAAAAAAAAAACAGACACAAAGCTTTAGCTGGGCTGAACAAGAAAAATACAGAGAAGATTCAGATTACTAAAATCAAGAATGAAGGAGGAAACATTGCCACTGACTATCTAACAATAAAACTAATTATAAGAGAATGCTATGACCAACTGTACTGCCAACAAATTAGAAAACCTAGATGATAAACATATTCCTACAGAGACACAGACTACAAGGACTCACTCAAAAAGAAATCAAAAATTTAAATAGGTCTAAACAAGTAAAGAAATTGAATTAGTAGTTTTTTATAACATCCCACAAAGAAAGGTCCATGCCTACATAATTTCACTGATGGATTCTACTAAACATTTGAAGAATTGATGCCAATACTTAACAAATTCTTCCCCTCAAAATAGAAGAGGATGTAAAGTAGGACTAATTTTTCAACCTGGTAAAGGGCATATAAGAAAAATATATAAGTAACATCATGTTTAATGGTAAAAGGATAAATGTTTTCCACCTAAGTTCAGAAAGAAGACAATGTCTATTCTCACCATTTCTATTCAGTGTAGTGCTGGAGAGTCCAACCAGGACAATTAGTTAAGTAAAAAAAAAGTTCTCCAGAATGGAAAGAAAGAAGTAAAATTATTTCTATTCTCAAATGTTATGATCTCATATGCAGAAAATTTTCTCTATTCTTAAGAATTCATAAAAATCAATTAGAATTAATAATTGAGCTCAGAAAGATAGCAGGACATAAAATCAACATACTAAAAGCAATTGGAGTTTTAAACACAAGCAATTAACAGTATGAAATAAAAACTATGAAGACAATTTTATTTAAAACAACATCAAAAGAAAAAACACTTAGGAATATATTTAACAAATGAAGTGTAAGACTTACACGCTGACAACTAAAAAGCATTGCTGAAAGAAATGTTTTAAAAACCCTAAGAATGAAAAACACCTTGTGTTAATGGAGATTCCCCAAACAGGTCTTCGATTCAATGTGATCCTATCAAAATTCAGCAGTCTTATTTTTTTAGAAATTAACAAAGAATCCCTAAAGTTTATATGCAAATGAAAGTGATTCAAAATAGTAAAAAAAAAAATCTTGAAAAAAAAAGGAAGAACAAAGTTGAAAGACTCATACAGATTCATACTTCCCAATTTCAAAACTTACTTCAAAAGTCATAGTAATAAAAATAATGCAATATTGATATAAAGATAAACATATAGATTAATGTAATAGATTTGAGAGCTTAAACAATAACCTAATATTTAGGCAAAAGTGACAAGAAAATTGAAAGGAGAAAGAAGAGTTTTTTCAACAAATACACTTTCCATCAACTGAATACACGTGCAAAAGAAGGAAGGTCTCTTATGTGTATGATGTGTATGATGTGATTCTCCCTAGAGAAGTGAAGACAGCTTCCTGCTGGTGTGTTCTGGATCTCTAATACAACCTTTCGGTAAGATAGCCAAGGCTGCCAGCCCGGCCCTGGAGGGAGGAAGAAGACAGAGAGAAGGCAATGGGAAAGGGAGGGAGGGCACACAGCCCAGCATGGGGCAAAGGGAAAGAAACCGTGTGGATAATCATCCGTCATGAGGAACCTTCAGTTCTTCAACCAACATGTGAGGGAATATCTGTGTGTGCTCTAGAGAAGGTTTCAAATAGGGAGGATGGTTTAGTTGGAAATCCTGGTTCAGAAAGTCCCTTCAGTCCATCTTGGCAATAGGGGCCATGTGGCCTGTGACAATACTGCATGTCAAAGTAATGTATTGGGGATGGGGGCAGGCAGGGGCCAGCCATCTCAATTGAGTGGTGTTAGTCAGCTGCTAATTAGACTTCATTAGGACATCTAGACAGTAAAAAGAGAGTTGTGTTCCCAAAACTCCTTTGTTTATTATTTTAGTTTATTTTTACTTCCCATTTAAGACAACTTCAGAAAAAGTCCAACTTTACTCAGCCAAAAGAAAGGAATTTGCAGCATGTTAATTAAGATAGGGAGGGACAAAGAGAAATTCCAGCATTCAAGACCAGTGGTGGAAGCTGCACCCACAGCTCATCCTTCTGGGAAGAGTGGGTTGGGCTGTGGCCAAGACAGGCAATGGTTCTCCATCACTCCAGCATCCAGAATCTGCAATAGACCCTTCTCCTCAATCTCACTCCAGCACATGTTGAGCACTAGTTTAGGAGCAAGACTGGACAGCCTAGACTCTGCATGTTCCATAGCAATTGCCATGCTTAGCCAGGATTGAGAACCACTGGAAAAGAAAATCCTGGAGTCAGGAAGTCAGGGATTGAATCAGGGGCAGCTGTGGGAGTTAAGGTCTTAGACTAAGTTCTTCATGTCTGACATTCCTCACTTGCCAAAACGGAGAGAGGGGACTTTCTGAATCAGGATTTCCAACTAAATCATCCTCCCTATTTGACTTCTCCCCTAGCAAGGCAATTCTCTTTAACTTCTTTTTTTAAATCTTGATTTATTCTAATTAGTTATACATGACAGTAGAATGCATTTTGACACATTATACATAAATGGATTATAAATTCTCATTTTTCTAGTTGTACATGATGTAGACTTACACTGGTTGCGTAATCACATATACACATAGGGTAACAATGCCTAATTCATTCTATTATCATTCCTACCCTCACACTCCTTCCCCTCCCTTCACTCTCCTCTGTCTTATCCAAAGTACCTCCATTCTTACCTAGTCCTCTCCCTCCTTATTGTGGAATAGCATCTGCATATCAGAGAAAACATTCAGCCTTTGGTTTGTTGGGAATGGCTTATTTTGCTTAGCATGATATTCTCCAACTCCATCCATTTGTCAGTAAATCCTATAATTTATCTTCTTTAAAGTATTTATATATATATTACTTTTTTTATCCTTTCATCTGTTGAAGGGCACCTAGTTTGGTTCCAAACTTTATAGTGAAGTGTGCTGCTATAAACATTGATGTGGCTGCATCATGGTAGTATGTTGATTTTAAGTTCTTTGG
Organism: Urocitellus parryii; assembly: GCF_045843805.1. Taxonomy (NCBI): domain Eukaryota; kingdom Metazoa; phylum Chordata; class Mammalia; order Rodentia; family Sciuridae; genus Urocitellus; species Urocitellus parryii. The sequence goes on along the minus strand of NC_135531.1, from coordinate 20,916,586 downwards.
GTATAAACTGAGTCATGAGATAACTGGATAAAATGGTGGTTCCATTCCAAGTTTTTAAGGAATCTTCATACTGGTTTCCATAGTGCTTGCACCAATTTGCAATCCCACCAGCAATGTATGAGTGTATCTTTTCCCCCACATCTTTGTCAACATTTATCATTACTTGTATTCTTGATAATTGCCATTCTCACTGGAGTGAGATGGAATTTCAGTGTAGTTTTGATTTGCATTTCTCTAATTGCTAGAAATGTTGAACATTTTTTCATATATTTGTTGATCACTTGTATTTTTTTTTTTTTTTTTGTTCTGGGAAGTGTCTGTTCAGTTCCTTAGCCCATTTGTTGACTGGGTTATTTGGTTTTTGATGTTACATTTTTTAAGTTCTTTATATATCCTGGAGATTAATATTGTATCTAAGATGCATGTAGTGAATAAAGATTTTTTCCCCTTCTATAGGCTTTCTCTTCACATTATTGTTTACTTTGCTTTTTAGTTTGAATCTATCCTATTTATTGATTCTTTATTTTACTTCTTGTGCTGTAGGAGTCTTATTAAGGAAGTCAGTTCCTAAGCTAATATGGTGGAGATTTGGGTCTACTTTTTCTTATATTAGATGCCAGGTGTCTGTTCTAGTGCCTAAGTCTTTGATCTGCTTTGAGTTGATTTTTTGTGTAGGGTAAGAGACAGGGGCTTAATTTCATTTTTCTACATATGGATTTCCAGTTTTCCCAGTACCATTTGTTAAAGAAGCTATCTTATCTTTAATATGTGTTTTTGGCAACTTTGTCTAGAGTGAGATAACTGTATTTATGTGTATTTGTCTCTGTGTCTTCTATTCTGTACCATTGGCCTACATATCTGTTTTGGTGCCCCAAAACCATGCTGTTTTCATTACTGTGGCTCTGTATTATAATTTAAGGTCTGGTATTGTGGTGCCTCCTGCTTTACTTTTCTTGCTAAAGATTGCTTTGGCTATTCTGGGTCTCTTATTTTTCCAAATAAATTTCATAATTGCTTTTTCTATTTCTATGAAGACTATCATTGGGATTTTATTAGTAATTGTATTAAATATATATAATGTTTTGGTAGTATGGCCATTTTGACAATATTAATTCTGCCTATCCAAGAGCATGGGAGAGTTTTCCATCTTCTAAGGTCTTTCAATTTCTTTATTTACTGTTTTGTACTTTTCACTGTAGAGGTCTATCACCTCTTTAGTTAAATTAATTCCCCATTTTTTATGGTATTGTGAATGGGGTAATTTTCCTAATTTCTCTTTCAGTGAATTGGAGTGCTGATGTATAGGAATATGTTTGATTTATGTGTGTGTTGATTTTACATCCTGCTACTTTGCTGAATTCATTTACTAGTTCTAGAAGTTTTATGGTGGAGCTTTTTGGGTCTTCTAGGTATAGAATCATATTGTCCACAAATAGTGTTAATTTAAGTTCTTCTTTTCCTATTCATATCCCTTAATTTCTTTCTTCTGATTGCTCTGGCTAGAATTTCAAGGACTATGTTAAGTAGAAGTGGTGAAAGAGGGCAGCCCTGTCTTGCTCCAGTTTTTAGAGGGAATGCTTCCAATTTTTCTCCATTTAGAATGATGTTGGCCTTGGATTTAGCATATATAGCTTTTATGTTGAGGTATGTTCCTACTATTACTAGTTTTTCTAGTATTTTGAACATAAAGGAGTATTGTATTTTGTCAAATGCTTTTTCTGCATCTACTGAGATGATCATATGATTCTTGTCTTTAAGTCTATTGATGTGATAAATTATGTTTATTTTTGCATATGTTTATTCAACCTTGCATCCCTGGGATGAACCCCACTTGATCATGGTGCACTGTCTTTTAAATATGTTCTTGTATGCAATTTTCAAGAATTTTATTGAAAGTTTTTTCATCTGTGTTCATAGGGTTATTGGTGTGAAGTGTTCTGAGTTGGTCTGAGTTGTCTTTGTTTGATTTTGGTATCAGGGTGATACTAGATTCATAGAATGAGTTTGGAAGGGTTCTATTCTTTTCTATTTCATGGAGTATTTTGAGGAGTATTAATGCTAATTCTTCTTTGAAAGTCTTATAGAACTCAGCTGAGAATATGTCTGGTTTGGGGCTTTTCTTAATTGGTAGGCTTTTGGTGGTGTCTTCTATTTCATTGCTTGAAGTTCATCTGTCTAAATTGTTTATGTCCTCTGATTCATATGGGTAGGTCATATGTCTCTAGGAATTTATTGATGTCTTCAACATTTTCTATTTTGTTTTTAACTTATTTGGGATCACAGATTCTACAGAATTTGGGAAAGCTATAAATATTCTCCCTAGAAAAATAGATAGCAAATTTTGCATACTGTTGGGCAGGGGTTCTTTGGCTCCCGGAACCCTGATCCATCTATAGACCCAAGTTACAGCACAAAAGAACATGCCAATCTTGTGACTCTTTTATCCACCTTCCACCAAACCTTATGCAAATAATCCTTACTATCTTGTGTGCCTGCCCTGTTTTCTCTACATCAAAACACACACACACACACACACACACACACACACACACACATATATATATATATATATATATATATATGGAGGGGTGCAAGCCTATTTGACATCCTTTGACTTTTGCCCCTGCTTAAGTAGAATCTTCCTCAAGATTCGCTGGTCAGACACATTTATCTCCTAAACTAAGACCATCTTTAAGCCTAAAACCCCACTGTCATTTCAGAAAATAGTCATAGAAACCTATCACTGTAAAAATAAGTGAACCTAATTTGTTATTTGGTAACTTGTTCTGCAAAGTTATCTAGTCTTTAATTTTCTTCCTTACAACCCTATGATACATAGAGGATATGATAACTAAGGTAAATAGCTAAGGGCTAAAGACCCAATATCTTTCCTCAACTCATACTGTCCTCACCCTTCCTTCCTATCCTTCTCTCATGGTTTATACATTAACAGAACAAAGTCCAAAGAACTGCAGAATTCTTAATGGAAAGTGGGGGATGGTGTGTTTAGGGGATTGTTCATTTGGATCTCTTCTTACTACACAGAAGTATAGTGAGCCCTAGAGCCATTTAACTGCTTGCCCACAGAATGGGTCTCAGAAGTCCTTGCACAATTTTCTAGTTAGAGTTCTTTCAACTACTGCAGGTATATGAACAAGGATGTTACCTAGAAATAATTGGGCTGTGTAAGAGAGTTTGTCAGATAAGAGATTGCTGAGCTTAATTGAGCCCCAAGGGCCAAGCATCTCTGCGACACTAGGCTTGGCCTATGTCCATGTAGCAATTGCACCATTTTTTCCAGCTGTAGAAAATGCTCAGGTATGCAAGGTAGGTGATCCTTTATATCTGTAAATCAGTTTCATTTTTACCTTGAGTGTTCATTCTACCAGCAGTAAAAAAAAAAAAAAAAAAAAAAAAAAACTCCCCTAACCAATACAGAACACATATCATATGCTTTACTTAAAACTTAATTTGGGATTTTCTTATTTTCTTGCTCTTCGTGCATTGCCAATGTTTAGTTTTGCCTGGAGTTTGACATAAACAATGGTTTGGTGATATCTGTCATCAGCATAGAGAATGGACCTGGTACCCATGGTCTTCCAAATGTGCTTTATCTCTCACTGATAACTTCGGAGGGTGGTATCTGGTGAGGCAGCCAAGGTTTCACAATGTCAAAAAGACCTCCAGGTAATATGGAATCTGTTTATAACAACCTTCTACCTCAGAACATCTCAGTGTCATATCCCGAAACTGCCAGGAACCCCAAGAAAACAAAAACAAACAAACAACAACACCCTGTGGATCTTATCCCTGAGCCTTTAGGAACACATGAACTAGTAAGACCAGTTCAAGCCTTCCTCCCAGAACACCCTAAATGCCATCTCTCTGTCCTCCAGGGTCCTGATGCTTTAGGAACACCGTGGGAATGGCCACCTCCCAGCATGCAGGTAATAAGTGAAGCCTGGTATTCTTGCATCCCCCAAGCCAACCTGAGGACTTGCTCCCTCTCCTTGAGTTTACACTCCAGTGCAGCAAGATGAGGGCTCCATCTTATAAGTGCTCATCAACTTTCACACTGTTCTCTGTGACTCTTCCGCCCCCCCCCCACTCAGTTCAGAAGCTCTTCGTCATATGTGTGAACACACACATGCCCTTGCACTGGATATGACTTGGCCTCAGAAACAATTACTCTAAATCTTTCCTGGCTTGCAGAGTGTGTGGCTTTTGAACATGAAATCCAGAAGTTTAAATTGTTTTCTAATATTAAAATTTTAATTTCAGGCTATGGACACCTGGTTGGAGAGGACCCTGGTATAAAAGTTAATGGGAATAGAGAGGAGCACATGGTACAATATTTTATAATATCGCTTGTCATATTTGTTATCCTCTTGATGAAATCAGACAGTAAAGAAATTTACATGCACGAAATCCCTGTGTGACAGACACTGAGCCATGTACTTCAATTGCAGAATATCCCGCAGAATTAAGTATTCCCGATCCCTATTTAGCAAACCAGAAAAGTGTGGATAAGGGACACTGGCAGAGATGGAATTAGAGCACAGATATGATTCCAAGACCCTGCCCCATTCCTTAAAATTCAGACCTTTTAGAACTTATTTTCCAGATAAAATCCTATGCAGATAACTATGATAAACAAAAAATATAAGAAATGATCGTTGTCCTGGCTCAAATGACTTTCATGATGATTTCCTCAATCTGTCAAGTACAAGTCCATGGAGGGGATAAGGAGAAAGAGGGTCTCTTCTTCATTCCCATCTGAATGTCCAAGGATGCACCTTTCTCTCTGGGACTTAGCAATTATGTGAATCATTGTTAGGGGAAGAGTCATATGAGAACATTGTCCCTACTGGGGGAATAGATGGCTCTGTGGAAGTTAAGTCCTCATGAGACCCCACGGGAAGGGCAGGACACCCGGCTGGGGTCTGAATGATGTCGGTGTATACAGTGACCTAGAATGAAGAGGTAAGAGTCTGCCTCATTCCAAGCAGACACCTAGGTTTGGAGATGGTTTGTAGCTCTGGGTGCCTTTACTCTCCACATGTGCCCTTCCTTCCAGTTGCTTCCCCTTTTCCTGGGATGGTGACTCTCTTTTCCCATCACTTCTTTCCACTCTCTCCTCCAAACATAAACACCTCTCTACTTCCTGGAGTGCAGGGGCCAGTATGTTAGAGGCAAGAGAAGCTGAGAACTCTTTCTCTTGTTACCCTCTTTTCACTGCACTGTTACTGCCTCTGAGGTTCAAACTTTCAGAATTTAAAGCCAGGAGAGATTCTTTTCTTCAATGCTGTCAGCAGGTGTCTTTATTCTCTGAGCCAAGAGAAAAGAATGGCTTGTCATCTATGGCTAGAAGAGCAGCAAGGAAACACAAAACCCATCAGGCAGATAAGAGAGGGGGCAGTGATTCGTATTTCCAAAATGTCACAATGCTGGAGCCAAACCCATAGGCTACTGGCTCACCCTCACCCTCTACCCTCCTATATCCTTGACCCTCTGAAAACTCAATCACACAATGCTGCCCAGTATTATCTAACATTTCACTTAAAATAAGAATTTGTTGCTGTGGGTCATATTGTGAAATGTTCACTTCAAGCAACATCCAGCTTTCTTTAAGATGCGAATAATTAGAGTTCATTACTAGTCAAAATCTCAGGCTCCCTGCCTGTCCCCGTCAACTTTGATGAATTCTGCATTTGGCAAATTTGAATCCCTTTCTTTGGCTTCCAGCAATGGAAGGGAGATTGGCTAAGAAAGCAGAAGATTCTGGTGGGGCAGCAGACACATTATGTTGTTTCTAGAGATGAGAGTTGGTTTGGAAAGGGAACAGGCAGTACTTACAGAGAAGGAAGCCCTGCCCAAGAGCAAAATCAACCTCCTTCTAGGCAATGGAGATCAAGTAAGTAGGGACAGCTTCCTCCCACTTGCTTCTGAGTAGGGAAGGAACAAACCAGCACCCATTCATAGGCTCAAGGTGTGGCTACTGGACATTCCTTACCTTACTGCAGCAAAAAATTGACAGCACTGCACAGGATCCTGCAGTATCCCAAAGCACAGAAACTCAAACTGAGTCTCAGACCCAGCTACTTAGATTACTCATTGTCAGTGGCCTCATGCGACAACTTCTTTGTGTGATGTTACCTCTTAGTCAATGCAATGGCATTTGAAAACTTGGGTCACAGTCCCTTTTGAGAGTATAACAAAATAAAACAATCTTTTACCCTTACATATTACTTAGAGTTTCAGGAGATTCATAGATTACCCAATTTGGGACCTTGGCATTAGAGTTTTAATGATCTTGATCCTCTAGGAATCAGAGATCTGAGATCAGGAACAATGTCTATAATGTAAATAGAGCCTCACCTCCTAAATGTAAATAGAGCCTCAAGCTCCATCCTAACCAGATCTAGGCTCACACATCCCTATATCCCAAGGTCAAATGCCTCCTTCCTCCTTTCACAATTGAAGGCAGCTACTGCTGCCTGTGGTGTCCACAAAACTCACATGTACATCACCCCTGAGTGTACAGTTCTTGCCCAGGCTGTTCTCCCAGAACACACTCTCCCCTCCTTCCTCTAAGTAATAGAACTCAGCCTCAGTTGGGCACATAGCAACTCGTCTTCAGATGGCATTTACCTTCCTCCCTTGAAGCTAAAGTGGCCATGGGGTTTCTGTCCATTAGGTCATGAGCCAGAAGTAACTCCCAATCATCTCCATAAAAGGGAAGTTGGCTTCTCCCCAGTTTCTCCTTTGACATACTTCCCACTGACTGAAATGGGATCAGGGTGCTCCTAAATCAAACTCAAGACATGAGCAGTTGCCCAGGAAATGAAAGAGACTGGGTTTCTGAATGAAGGCACTACCTTAGAGCTGTCTTCCTTCCCTGGATCATATACTATGAAAAACCAATACATTTGCATCTTTTTGAAAGCCACTGTTCTGTGTCTCCTTGTTTCAACAGCAGAGCCCAGGTAGTACATGCAACGGCAACAAAAGGCTGCATTGAACCCCAGAGGTTCCTAAGGCTGACAATAAAATAAAACCATAAAGGTTCACATGAGGGAACAAAAGTCAGCGATACTCTACCATTTTCTTGGAACAGTTCTCACAGTGACAATTGTATATAACACATAACAAAGGTGGATATATTGTCACATCAGACAGACCCCTTGCTCTTTCTGTTTTAGAGTCACATGCTGAATCTCTGTGGCAATTTAATGAAGAGTATCACTCAGGGTCGCTTCAAATCTTGACTTTGCAAAAGATAGCTAGCTAGCTAGCTAGCTAGCTAGATAGATAGATAGATAGATAGAACAAAGATTTTTTTAAAATTCTTGACTTTGCATGGTTTGCTCAGGAAAATATATAACAGTAGAGCTTATTGATGGGACCTTCAGTAGCACATAGGTCTTGGGTTCCAAAAGGACAAGAGGAGGTTTGAAGTTGAAGTGAGGCCTCTGCTGATGCTCCCAGGGGTCTGGGCTGGGACATGGCTGGGAGAGTGTGGTCTTCAGCTGCAGTCTCTCAGAACAGACTGTGCAATAAATAAGAGACTCTGAGGAGAGGAATAGGTCTGGGCACACATGTGGTCACTTTGTCCAGATTTCCCCCAAACCACTGGGGGCCTGACACCAGGCATATTCCAGGGCTTGAGTCTGAGCTGGGAGAAGCTCAGAATCACAGAAGCACCCAGAGTCAGCTTTGCCAACAGGCACATCACTCTCCCCAAGGATCAGTGTGTGTTGTTCAAACCTTTATCAAAAGTTGGGCATGTTCTGAAATCAAAGCACTCACTTTCTCATAGCACATCAAAGAGGACAAGGTTGGTGCTCAAACATTCCATTCTTGTTGCATCCGAGATGGAGGCTGAAATCTTGTAAAAGCAAAACAACTGTGACATTTCAAAATCTGCCCAGAAAGAACAGAGACTACACCGAGACCTAGGACAGAAGAGTTGGGGTGAGGAGGAAAGGGAAATGAAAGAAGAGCCACAACAAGGAACATATTGTGCTCCTGGAGGTGAAACGTCACAATGCTGGGACTCCCCCTTGAGCCCTAGAGACTGATTCAGCACCTATTGATAAAATGCTGAAGACATTAGTGTAGGACCAGAACTGCAGGAGGTTCCCCTACAACCATCCTCACTACTCAGTGCCTGGTGCTGAGTGACACCATTCACTGCAGTGAGCAGGCCTCCCAACCCCCAGGAAGGTGGAGGCCAAAAATTGTTTTTCATCTTAAGAATACAATTGCTTCATTAAAGAAGGTAAGTTGTCTGCAGCAAGGAGTAGTCAAGACAGATTCTGTAGACTGGGTATTCTTGTGTATTTTTCAAGTATCAGGTTTTTTCTAGAATATTCCTATTGCGATAGGCTGCTGCTGTGTGTCACTGTTCTGTCCTTCAATACACAAGCACAAGGCGAGTGGCTTTTCAATACTCTTGTTCTGGACCAACTACTAAATGTGTAAGGGCTATGTAATAAACTTCATCTAAAAACTGACTCAGAACTTCTTTTGCTCTGGAAATAGTTTGTTTCCCATAAGTGCTGAAAGAGATAATGCTCTGTAACTGTCTTACTCGATTTATAATTTCTGTAAAGGATAGAAATGAAATTTCTGTTCCTAAGAGATATTTCCAAGTAGTAAAAATGAGTAAAACGTTAAGATGTTCAGCCTGAATTTACCCAGGAAAACTTCTGCCCTTTCTATTTGGCAAAAGATGGAAGGCTTGTATGTTTCTGGACTGAGCTTTAATTGAGTTAAAACAAACCACAATCAAATAAAGAATTTACACACTCCTCTCATTCATTACATTCATAAAATTACAGGATCTGAAATCTAACTAAAATGTTAACTTTTCAAACTCTTTTGGTCTCTCCAGCTATACAAGAGCATCATGTAATCTTTTACAATATGAAAATAAAAGAAAATCTTTTTTATGTGCTTTGTCTATTTCACAAATGGCCTGGATAATCACTGGGGAGAGCTGGGAAGAAGGCAGGGAGAGTTGGAGCAACTAGGGGTCTTAGCTGGAGATCAGGGTGTTCTGCTTGATTTTAAAATGATTCACTACATCATAGGAACTCATGAGAGTGAAGAATCAATGTACAAAAGAAATAGAAGGAAAGGTAGTGATAAAAGGAAGTGTTGAGGGAAGAGAAGAAAGAAGAAGCCGGGTGAAGTCAGATGGTCCCAGAAACTGCCATGCTGGGGATTTGCCTCACCCATGGTCAGATGCTTGGATCCTGATCCCATACTTGGGTGCTCAGGTGGCCTGCAGACTCTTTCTAATTTTCCTTCCTTCTCTCTGTTTGTTCTGTCCGACAAACAATAATGACAGTGCCATACAGGAAATGTCCCTCATCTGAGGGATAGGTCGAGCAAGGCTGGTCTTTCTCCACTTTTCTAAGTTTTAAAGGACCAACAAGATGAGTTAGGAAAGAGAGAAGGCACTATTGTGTTGGGAGTGGTGATTTGAATTACAGGTATCTCATTCTCTGTGGACAGGACTATGCCTGATCTGGGAACTCCTGGATGCAAAGACACAGTTGAATTGTCTAGTTGCTATGCTGATGCCCTGTTCAAAGGAGGTTCGTTGCTTCCCATGGGACTATCATTCTTGGCCCTTAATTCAGAGATTCAACTGCTGGACATAGAGAATTATGATTTTAAGAAAGATAATAACAATCGGCTTCCCAGAACTTCTACTTTGTACTTCGAGCAAACTTTCTCACACACAAAAAAAATTCTTTTCATGTTAAAAACCTATATTAAATGTGCTGAGCTAACTCTCGGTCATTGCATCTCCATCAGGTTGTAATGAGTCAACTGTTCTCAGCTCTTTCTCTGTGTGCGTCTGTTTGTCTTTTCTAATTATCCATCACCCCTTGCAGGGTTTCTGAATTAACAACCATGCGGGTCGTGGCATTTGGGCCTAGCCAGGTCTGGACACATGGGAACTTCTTCAATGATTAGATGAGATTTCCTCCTAGAGGACACTATCATTTATATAAGGGTAAGGAAGGCAGTATAGCAGGGTATAAAACATGAGACATACAGGATCCAAAGTAAGGGATCTCTATGTTGCTTTGCTTAAGACTATACTTGAATCAAGGAAGGTACAGTTATCACAGTTTTAGAATTTGTTACTGAAACTTGCCCTGGTTCCCTAAAGAGTGAGTGGTAAATGTAGAGACAAAGGAGAGACTTGGTAAAGAGCTGTGTGCCCAGTATGAATTTCAGGTCCCAGATAAGACACTTGTGGCTACTTTCACTCTATGGTCTTTTGTTCGAGATTGGCTCTAATCATCTCATGAAAGTGTAAAATAGTCTGTTTTTTTGACACAACTTCAGGCTTTGAAACCACCATTGGAGTTCGTGAACAGTTAACAATAAGTCCTCTGCCCAGGGCATGCGCCTAACCAGAGCCCTTGACTTGCCTACATTTGTCTGATATCTTGTTTTTTGCAGTTAAAAATGAATAAATTGGATTTAACATAAACGGGATTAATCACAAATGTGTTTGTTAAGGAGCTACCTGATACATTTACAAAGTTAAAGTGTTAAAATATCAACTACTAAATATAAAATCAAGCACTCTTAACTTCTTAAATTCCCGAAGGAAATATATTTAAACATTATATGTGTTTTCATAAATTCTTAAATGAAAAAAAGTTTTGAGATTACTTTGTTTCTTAAGCTTCACTAAAAACAAGGTTAAGAGTTAAGATTCTCTCAGGTGTGATTTATTTACAAAGAGTGTAAGAGGTTTTTGTTGAGTTCCAATTGAAGTACTATAAAAACAAAAGTAGTTCATCCTATTCAAGTGGAATAATTTATTTAAATTCAAAAGTTTCACAAGGATTGTTTCAAAATGTAAATTTAAAAGGAGATCAACGGCTTAAAAAGACATAAGAAGGTTTTAGATATGAACATTGAAAGGAAAGTGACCACAACACTTGGAGCGACCAAGAGATCTTTATTGCAACAGTGAGAGAGAAAGAGAGAGAGAAGAAAGAGAGAGCAAGAGAGAGGGGCCCAGTAGAAGGGAGTTTTTATAGCCAAAATCTAATGGAGTCTTGGGGTCTGAAAGCTGCCTTATTGGCATACAGTGATTGGATCATACAGTAATTGCTAAGGGTGTCATCTTCTGCCTTCAGGCAGATGGGGCAGGGGTCCGATGTGGGTTTTCATTGCACTAGATGGGTGGGGGTCGAGTGTTCAGCCTTGAGTGGGGTTGAGTGTTCAGACTTGACACCAACAGGTGATAAAGGACCAGACAGAGGGGGGTTTGAGTGCCCGGGTTATCCTGCAGCTAGCATTCATTCAGCCTGTCCTGCAGACAACTTAGTTCAGCCTGCCCTGCACATAACAAAAGTACATTTTGACATAAAAGTTATAGAAAATGTTTTGGGATTAAAAGGTCTTTTGTCTGATAAAGTAAAAAGTTGTAAAATGTCTAAGAAGGTTTGTGGAGGGTAAATTTCAAAAAGTTTGTGTATAACTAAATTGGTTACATCTGATTAATACAATCAGTTAAAGTTATTCAAGTCTTTCTCCTCTTTTAAAAAGAAAGTTTCTGGGCTGGGGAGGTGGCTTAAGCAGTAGCATGCTCACCTGGCATGCGTGGAGCGCTGGGTTCGATCCTCAGCACCACATAAAAATAAAGATGTTGTGTCCACGAAAACTAAAAATAAATAAATAAATATTTTTTAAAAAAAGGAAAGAAAGTTTCTAATCTTTGAGACTAAAAGCCTTGTACAGAATCTCTGGCTTAGAGTATACTTACAGAAACACATAAGAAAAAGTAGTTCTTTTTACAAGCATCTGTTACATTTCAAGAGGCAAATTAGGCTTCCTATAAAAGGTTGAAAAAGAGAAGAGAAACTGGCCCTTTCCTCAGACATAAGTCAAATATGAACATAGTGATATAAATCAAAGTTTAACCCTCTATGTGTTAAGTAATAAGGATGTCTTAAGACATTAATCTTCTCTTATTCAACAAGATAACATGTCTGTTAAGTTTTGTTATTCAGAGAAACTAATCTTAAAGAAATTGGGGTTTGTACATTTTTTATTAAATAGCAATTGTTATTTTAGAGTATCACACTACATTACTAATTCAAAATTTTTCTTTAAAAGCTAATCTTTGTTTATACAAGAACATCAGTGATAGTGATGCTGTTACTACCTTCTTTGTATACTGGATATAGTCATATAGTCCAAGTATACAAGTCTTTAAAGTATAATATTTAAACGAACATTTTACCAAGCTGGTGTTCCCCAAACTAAAGTTCTCTGTAAGAGTGGTCTCTTACAAACTTATATAAAAATAACAAATTTAGTTGAAAACCTATGTCATTTAATATTTTGTATTTAGATAATATTAATCTCTCATAAGTTATAAAATTTTGTTGCTGGGAAATTAAATACATTTTTACTTGATTTTTAATATAATTTTTAATTTGCTTTAATTAGTTATACATGACAGTAGAATGCATTTATGCACTTTTATAAATCATACATAAATGAGGTATAATTTCTCATTTTTCTGATTATACATGTAGAATCACATTGGTCTTGCAGTCTTATATATATATATATATATTGGGCATATATATATATATATATATATATATATATATATATATAATGCCTGTTTCATTCTACTATCCTTCCTATGGCCACATCCCTTTTAAGTACATTTTAAAAGACAATAAGAAAGCCTGGTTTATTTAAAGGTTGATGATATGGGATACAAAGACATTTGCCACTTTCCCACAAAAGGGGGTTGAAAACTTTCATTTGATTCATGTTTCACGGGTAATGTTAAATTATGTTAAATTATGATTTATATAGACTCAAAAAGTGATAAATAAAAACTTCATAAAATAATATTTGAGAAAGAAGTAAAGATCAGTTTCAGAAGTAAAATACCTTAGCTAAGATTTGTCAAGAGGCCACCTCACCTGAGCTAAGACTCTGCTTCTCACCTTGTTCCATGTTAGGATAATCATTCAAGTTCATTTGAAGTTAAGTTCAGAAGATAGATTTTTGTTATAAGGACTACTGTAATCTTAAACAGGAAATAGAGCTAAGTAAAATTTGGGATTATAAAAAATTATGTTTCTTGGTTCACAGCTATTGTATAAACTAAATATGTTTTTACTCTTGCTAATTTCATTTTCCATTTTCCTGATAAACTTCATAATTATTGTAGGTTAATGCCTTACAAAAGTAGAACTTCTAATATAACAACCTAAGTTAATTTGAGATAAGAGGCCATTATCTATAGGACAAACAAGATGTAAGGCTGACTTCCAGTACTTACACTGACCCCATTTCATTATCTTTTTGATCAGATTATTATTAAAAACAAAAGTGAAGCCATACAATTGGTGGCTGCTGAGCCTTCTTCACTGTGGTATCCTTTTCCATTCAACAACAACATTGGCTTTGACAATCCTCATATGTTTGGCAGGTGATTTTTGCTCATTTTCCAGGCCCAATAAAAAATACTCATCGAGTCATTTCCCACTGCTTAACGACTTTTGCAGTGCCAGGCCATCCTCTACAAATTAAAACTGACAATGATCCAGCTTATACCAATTTTTTTTGACAGTTTTATGATCATATCCTATTGATCACTCATCTGGTATCCCTTATAATCCCCAAGGCCAGGCCATTGTAGAGAGGGCTCACTTGTCCCTTAAATCACAATTAGAAAAACAAAAAGGGGGAGGTAGAACCCCACATAATTGTTGAATCATGATTTTTGTGTTGTTGTTTGTTTTAAATTTTTAGAATTTTTCTGATGCTGAGCCACACAAAGCTCCCACTGCAGTAGGCTCATCAGGCCTAGACCAGTGGAGAGACTTACAAACAGGAAATTGTGGGGCAGAGACCATGCTTATGTCTTTCCAGAAGATGCAGCTCACTCTCTCTGGGTACCTGAGTGTGCTGTTGGTCATCATCATGGAGGATCTCAAGCCACAGTTCAAACAACTGAAGAACCTGACACATCAGGCTGAGCAGAGAGTCCAACAGCAGGAAGGCTAAGTCTCCAGCCATCATGTTTGTGGCTCTGCTGGCTTTATTGAACTGTTAGGTAAGTAGGGTTCATGGGGAAACTTATTGGGCTTATTTCCCAGATCCATCTTTAGTGCACCCAGTTGTGTGGACTGGAGAATCTATTCCAGTATTTACTAATGATTCACACATGATGGGAGGTTTTTACACCTGTTCATATAATTGGATTTAATAATACTGGATATAATGGAAGTTTACTTACATGTTGGTCTCACAATAAAAATGCTGGCTGTTTAAAAGTGGCCCCAGATTTTTTTTTAAAAAAGGCAGCATATTGGGGATCCAGGGGAGCCAATATCACTGAACCTGGGATTTGAAATTGTATGTCCAAACAGTTACAAAAATTGAACTCCCCAGTGACCTGACCATGTTTCCCATGGAACATCCACCAATGCCTTACTGCCCAAAACATACTACCACAGAACTGGGTGGAGTGTGCTGATATTTTGCCAGTGTGACATGATGTCTCTGGCAATAGTGGATATATTCTGAATTGGTCTCACTGAATTGATAAGAGACACCTATATCAAAAATTTATGGCTCCTGGCGGATTTGTTAGTAATATTCTGACTTTCATTGGTGGTGGCATACAAAAAGAGCTATCAGGTTTGACCACTGCCCTAGATTTCATCAATTCTACCAGCAGCTCTCTATCTGATCTTGGGAAAAGGAGCTCTAAAGTGACTCCCTGCTATGGCCTAAGGACTGGTTTAATTTTTGTAAATATAAAAGTAAGTAGAACTGGAGAAAAGTACCGTGTAACTTGTCAAAGATGCAATCTGACTAATTGCATTACTAGGTTTAATAAAGGAGTACTTGAGTTACTCCATCTCTCCCTTGTTTTAATCCAAGGTAACGTTTCACAACCCTGGCATTCTGATGCTGGAGTTCAAGTGTGAATGTGACTACTACAGAACCATGTCGTGCTAAATAGACACCGGTGTACTCATGGCCTTATTGCATTTGGAGTAGTTACTTTGATATCTGTTTTGGTCTCTGCTGAGATATCTGCCATAGCATTACCCGAAATCATTCAAATGCTTATTTTCTTAATAATTTGCTCAGAACACTTCCAAAGCTCTACAGAATCAGGTAAATATTGATGACAAGATAGAAACTAAAGTATATGCACTGGAAGCTATGGTCATAAATATAGGAAATGAGCTTGCTGCTCTTAAGTTCAGACAGCAGCTTTGGCGCCATGCTGGCTACAATTTTGTTTGTGTTACAGAAGCAGGATATAACGCTTCTCAATGGGATTGAGAGTAAGTTAAAAATCGTTTAATGAATATTTGACAGAAAAATAATGACAGTCTAGACCTTATGGAGTTACATCATCATATCCAGGATATTCAGGAGAGCAGATATGAAATTGTGAGTCCCATGGCTTGCTGAAAAAATACTTAATGATTTAAATGGTTTTAATACTTCGAATATGTTAGAATGTACAATATGGTACAATTTTTGGAATTATGTATTTGATACTAATTCTCTTTTGTGTTATAACAACAGGATGCAACATTTTCTAGGGAGAATTGGGACAACTATAAATAATAGCTCTTCACTTGCACTTAAAAAATAAAAAGGGGGAGATGTCAGAAGTGGTGATTTAAATTACCATCTCTGATTCTCCTGCAATAGGAGTATGCCTGAGCTGGGAATTCCTGATGCAAAGGTACAGTTGAGATTGCCCAGTTGCTATGGTGATACCCAGTTCAAAGGAAATTCTGTGTTTCCCAGAGAACTATCAGTCTTGTCCCTGATTTTGGACACTAGCTGCTGGGCTAGAGAATTATGAGCACAAAAAGATAATAGCAATTGGTTTCACAGCAAGTCAACCTTGGTCCTGTGTTCTTTGAAGAAAGTTTTTCACATAAAATATTTCTGATGTTAAAACCTATATAATAAGCATGCAAAGTAAGCTCTAGGTCATTACATCTCCATCAAGGTTTGAAGAACTACCTGGTCTCAGCTTTCTTTTGTGTGTCTGTTTGTCTTTTCTAAACAACCATTGTCTCTCACCAAATATCTGAAAAGATAGCCCTGAAGGGCAAAGCACCCATGTTGTCCACCTTCCCTCACACCTCGATTCTAGGAGTATTAGTTGATTGTGGGATGCTCTCTGAGGCCCTTTAGCATCTCCCACCCTATTCAAAATGGGTGAGCACACCAGTGGAAATCCCCTAAGCAAACTAGCACATGCTGTACCAAAATATTGTGTCTTCATTTTGTTCTTTTACATCTTTACAACTAAATAAAAGATATACTATCAAAATGATAGCCCACTTAAGCAATAAACAAGAGAATTTAAAGAGACATCACCCAATTATTCATCCACCAACTGAGAATCTAGGAACAATTTATGACATCTGTATTAGTGGGAAGATAGAGTTTGTGATGTATCCTTGAACATTTGCTTAGTTCATGGGGATTGCAACTAGAGCTTTCTAAAAAGGGTATTCAGCTGAGTGCATAAAATCTACCAATATTTGTGAATAAAGTTTACTTAAAATTTTCCTAACCAAGTATTCTAAAAGAGATTATACATGAGGACACAAATGATTATCTGATAAAAAACATCATCACCCTTTATTTGTTTTAGGGAAGTGTTTTGAAATGCCAAAAGAAAGCCCAAACAGATGGGGGAGATTGGCTATGTCCCTGTCACTTGGATTCTTGCTCTGAAATCTCCCCTGGGTGTAGTGTCTGGGGCATGCACTAAAACTGATACAGACCATGTGTCTCTGAGTCTGCCTCAATACTGAAGAGGAGACTCTAGACTGGTACAAACACCCCACCGCCTCTTTCTCATTTTATTAGATCATCCCAATAACTACAATGATGAGACAGGTTAACTCATTCAGCTTTCAAATTATAAAGTGCAGAATCGTTATTTAAATCTAAACTCACCTCAAATAATCAACTGATTAGATTTGTAAGTTTATACATTTATATTGTGATCCTTTTAACTAAGGATCACTTAGGTCTGTAGATCACTTGAGTCTAGATATGAAATCTACCACCTCATTCCAAAGCAGACACAGCAAACTTCCAGCTGCCGGCTGATGATTGGCTCACAGCGGCCCCAGCAACGTCTAGCTGATTGGCTCCTCTGCGAGCCAATGTTCATTGGGCTGTTTCCCTGCCCTTCAGACTGCCAGCTGATGATTGGCTCACAGCTGCCCCAGCAACGTCTAGCTGATTGGCTCCTCCACGGAGCTGCTCATTGGGCTGGTTCCCTGCCTTTTCAGACCACGGAGCTGCTCATTGGGGGACTTCTTTGACTCTGCCCACATGACCCAGCCAATCGGCCTCAAGAGCAGGAGGATTGTGGGAGGTGGGGAGGTTTGTGTGGGTGAGAGGCTTGTGGAAGCCGGTGGTGGCAGTTGGGCACTGAAGGTTTTTTTTTTCCTGAGGAGCTGTTTTGCTTGGCGTTTGTAGTTCTAAAAATAAAGTTAGTTTCTTTTGACAAGTGGCTCCTGAATTGTGCCCAGCCAGACTGCGGCATTTGGTGGCTCGCAGGGGGAGCAACTGAGGGTAAGTAAACTGCTCGCCCCTGAGGGCAGGGCGAGAGGATGGGTAGCCATTCTAAGTTTACTCTTTTGTTTTGCTTCATTTTTGTTTTAACTTGCCTGTCCCTGGAGATGAGTGAGAGGGAAGAAAAACTGCTCACAACTGAGGAAAAACTATTTGCGTGTGAGGAACAGATAGGGAGAAAGGATGGATGCACATGTCAGGAGGATAGAAAGGCTATAATGAATTTTTGTTGTTCCATTTTTATTGGATTCTGTCTCGGTTTGGTTTGGTGTTATCTTGCTGGGTTGTATTATAGTAGAAATACAGGATCAGCAATTAGTAAAAAACAAACCAAAAGAGTGTTAAGTAAATTGTTAGAGCAAGGAGGCTTCCCAATAAAATCAAGAGCAGTCAGGGCATACGTTGATATAATACAAAAATATAGCCCATGGCTTTTTAAGGAGGAGTTGTTAGATATATCACAATGGAACCATCATGGTGAAGATTTTAAAAGAATAGAAAAGTACAACCCAGGGACTCTGCCAGTTGGCACATTGCCATTGTGGACGAACATATCTGGTTTGCTTAGTCCAAAGCCTTCAGTTCAAACAAAGGTAGAGGAAGGAGAAGACATATTGATTCAAGTAAAAGAGAAGGTCTCTCAAGTTAGTCAGAAAGAGGAAAAGATTCAAGTACAAGAGAAGGTCTTTCGAGCTAGTGAGACAGAGGAAGGAAGTTTAGAGCAGAAAAAGCCATCGGGGAAAAGTTACAACAGGAGACTGCTAATAACACCTTTCTATCAGAGAGCGAAAGTCTCCAACCAACAGCACCACCTCTACAAGAGACTGCTACTAACAGCATTCTATCACCAGAGGGCATAAGTGTCCAATCAACAGCATCACCTCCATATGCTAGGAGACTCCCAACCCCCGCAGTTGATAGTTGGGATCCTGAGACAGGATCTCAAGTATGCCCTGTATTTGAGGTAGGAGGGCAGCAAATTTACCAGGGTTTAAATTTCAAATCAGTGAAGGAGCTAAAAGAGGCTGTAACAACCTATGGTCCTCAAGCACCCTTCACTGTAAGCTTGGTCGAATCCATTACCAAATTAAACATGACACCAGCAGATTGGGCTAATATTTGTAAAGCTGTGTTAACTGGAGGACAATACCTGTTATGGAAGGTTGCCAATGAGGAATTTTGCAAGGAGACGGCTAGGCGAAATGCAGCAGCTGGTTATCCTCAGAGAAATCTAGATATGTTGTTAGGAAAGGGACCTTATGAGGATCGGCAGCAACAACTTGCATATGATCCTGGTGTATATTTACAAATTGCTATAGATGCAGTTAAGGCATGGAAGACTTTACAAGGACATGGAGGTTTACAAGGTCAATTATCTAAGATAATACAAGGAGCTAATGAACCTTATGCTGAATTTGTAGATAGGCTTATTCAAACAGCTACCAGAGTTTTTGGGAATACAGAATAAGCAATGCCATTAATAAAACAACTGGCTTATGACCAAGCAAATCGTTGGTGCAGAGATATCATTAGACCATGGAAACATGAAGATTTAAACACATATATTAAATTATGTAGAGACATTAATGAACAAGAGCAAGTCATGGCAGCTGCAGTAAAACAGGCTTTAGATGCCAGAGACATTAATGAACAAGGGCAAATTGTGGCAGCTGCAGTAAAACAGGCTTTAGATTCCAGGCCAAGAACATGCTACAGTTGTGAACAAACAGGACATTTTAAAAGGAATTGCCGCAGTCTGGCTGGGCACAAATCACGAGCCACTGAAGCAAGAACAGACTTTATTTTTTTACTGCAAGAAAAAAAACCTCACACACGCTCCTGGGGAATCCTCCCGAAAGCCACGAGGCTCCTGCAGGAACCCCCCGCCAGAAATATCTCTCCGGGAAATCCCTCCTCCTGCACTTCGCCAACCAATGGGAACTCCCGGGGAATCCCCGTGAGAACTAAAAATAGCTCGAGAACTCAAAAATAGCGCTAGAACTCAAAAGTAGCGGCAGAGGCGGATATTAACGCCTTGCCTGTCAATCAATACTGTTGGCAAAATGCCAGGGGCCATACAGACTCGGCTGTGGCTCTCAGCATCTCCCCCTTTCTGTTTAATTAAACAACAAGTAATGTGGCTTAGGGACCGTGCCTGTTAGGTAGTCCAATTCAACATATGGTCCTTACCCGTCATCGGATGAACTGACCTCTAGGCGTCAGCCTCCTGTCTTAGGTTGGTACCACTGCAATCGGATCATACCCGTCACTGACTACCGGTCCAGCATACAGCCATACTTGTGGATAGGCCTTTGCACCAGTGGGGGGGTGAGGTTCTTTGCCTCACCTCTGTTGGCCCCCAAATTTGTCCTTGGTGCCAGTGGGGGGTGAGGTTCTTTGCCTCACCCCTGTTGGCCCCCAAATTTTAGACCATCACTAGTAGAAGGGAGGAGGATGAAAAATGCCATGACACCAAGCCAATTGAGGGCTCCTTTGAAAAATTGTACCACCGGTGACACCATCAGCAAAGATGCCAGCATTACCACAATTCGCTGCACCAACAGATAGTTCATAATGCATACAAGTGATACATAGTCCAGGCAAGTTCTGCAAGCAGTTCAAAGTAGAGGAATCTGTCAATATGTCCATTTCCTCCCAAAGTAAATCTACTCCTTGATTGAGCATTACTTGTTGAGTTATTATTCACTGATGCATCAGTTTATACAGTTTGTTGTGATAGCTACCGAAGAAGCTATAGTTTGGTTTTATCTTTGTCTTCACCGGCACTGGGATGAAGATAGGAATTCTGGCAATGATGCTAGGAAAAAAAATTATGTAACATTCCAACAGGCATTAAGAAAACAATTTTTTGAACAATTTACATTATCCTGAACAGAATTATTAAATATAATGAGAAGGAAAGGTGAAAGCAAACAAACAGATCTGTTAACCTCCTTATTTGTTCACATATTAAAACAATTTTCAACAGCTGTTTACCCAATCTAAATTAAACCATTAAAATCACGTGAATAAAAAAAAAAATTCGGATCCATTTATTCATGAGCGCTCCTCATATAAGATATATGGACATACACACATACAGACATACAACACAAAACAGAAGTGTGCGCACATAACATACAACATATAAGACAATAGTAAAGGCCTTGTAGCTTTACCTAGGTGAAATCTCCATTGCAATGTTTAAAAACTCAACAGTCAAAAAATAAAACTGATCAGAAAAACATTAACCTAGGTTTGTATGAGCTCAAAAAATAAAACAGAACTTTATGATGTGGGAAAAATGCAATAATAAAATAGATATTGAAAAAAGGCACCGTGGTTAATCACTGTCTCAGATGTAAGAATAGCCAAGCTGGAGCTCTGGATATCAGCTGTTATGGATTTCAGTCAAATCATCTTCTTTTTCTGTAGAAATTGTTTTGGTTAACCTCTCTGGAATCCAAATCGGCTGCTGTTCTCCCTGTGGGAACACACAAACGGAACCCCGACTCCAGACAATAACTGGGTTGGGACCTTTCCATTGTCCTGTTAGAATATCTTTCCAAAGTACCTTAGGCTTATGTACATTTTTCGGATACATATGTCTTTCCGCAGCACTAAGTCCTGATGAATCCAAATTTAGAAAGTTTAGAGTAAAAAGGGTTATTTTAAGTTTATCTTTGGGGGATATATACCCCTTTCCAATTCCCTCTTTTTGCTTTAATAAGTACGTTTTAATAGTTTGATGAGCTCTTTCAACTATGCCTTGTCCCTGTGGATTGTATGGGATTCCTGTTATATGAGTAATACCAAAAGATGAGCAAAATTGTTTAAAAGAGTTAGAAGTGTAACCAGGACCATTATCAGTTTTTAACTGTTTAGGAACACCCACAGTGGCAAAATTTTGTAAGCAATGAGCTATAACATCTTTAGTTTTTTCTCCGGCATGAAGAGAGCCCATCAAGAATCCGGAAGAAGTATCAACTGTAACATGTAAATATTTTAATTTTCCAAATTCTGGCAAGTGTGTGACATCCATCTGCCAAATATGGTTAGGTATCAGTCCTCTAGGATTGACTCCAAGATTAACTTGTGGTAAAAAGGTCACACAATTTTGACATTGTTTTATTATATGCCTGGCTTGTTCCTTAGGTATTTTAAAACGCTTTTGTAAAGTATTAGCATTAACATGAAACCTTTTATGAAAATTTGTAGCTTCTTCTACAGTAGAAAAAATATGTATATCATGTGTAGTTTTATCTGCTAAATCATTGCCCAAACTAAGGGCTCCAGGCAATCCTGTATGTGCCCTGATATGTCCTATAAAGAATGGATCTTTTCTATCCCAGATTAGACTTTGTATAGTGGAAAACAAAGGGAAAACAGTAGAGGAAGGGGAAATCCTACCAGCAACTTCAAGGGATATTATAGCATTAAATATATACTGACTATCAGAAAATAAATTAAACACAGAATCTTTAAACATCACAAAAGCTTGTAAAACTGCATTAAGCTCTACCTTTTGAGCTGATTGTTTGGGTACTAAAAATGTAAAAGTTTGATCAGGGGTAACTACTGCTGCTGTACCATTATTTGACCCATCAGTGAATATATTTGGAGCATTCATGATAGGGGTTTTTCTTGTCATTTTTGGAAAAACTACAGGATGCTTAGACCAAAAAGACAACAAAGGATTAGATGGTAAGTGATTATCAAATGAAACATTAGATTTACATATGATTATTGCCCAAGTATTTAACTCATTAGCTAACTCATCAATTTGATCCATAGTATATGGAGTAATAATTTTATTGGGAGAAATTCCAAACACTCCCTTTGCTGCTTTTATTCCTTTGAGTATTAATTGTCCTACAGCCTCAGGATACCTAGTAAGAATAGTGTTAGGAGAATAAGATAAATGTATCCACAATAACGGACCATCTTGCCAAAATACTCCTGTAGGAATATTTTTTGTTGGTATTACAATAAATAATAAAGGCAAACTTATATCAATTCTATCCAAATGCATATTTTCCATATATGTTTCAATAATTTTTAATGCCTTTCTTGCTTCAGGAGTTAATATGCGGGGTGAATTTGGATCTGATAGACCTTTTAGGATATCAAATAAAGGTCCCAACTCTCCTGTTGGTATGCCTAGATAAGGCCTTATCCAATTTATGTCTCCTAATAACTTTTGAAAGTCGTTAAGTGATCTGAGTTGATCTACTCATATTTGAATTTTTGGTGGACAGACCATGGTTGAGGATAATAGAACTCCTAAATAATTAATTGGAAAATTTAATTGTACCTTATCTATTGCTATCTCTAGATTATAATTTTTTAACAAATTTGTAAGTGTGGCATAACATTCCAGCAATGTGTTTTTATCTTTGTGTACTAACAATACATCATCCATATAGTGAAATATTTGTAACTCAGGATTTTGATTTCTAAGTGGCTGGATTGCTTTATTAACATAAATTTGACACATAGTTGGGCTGTTAGCCATCCCTTGAGGGAGCACTTTCCATTCATATCTCTGATCAGGACCTTCATGATTTAGTGCAGGGATAGTAAATGCAAAATGTGGACTATCCTCAGGATGAATTGGAATTGAAGAAAAACAATCTTTAATATCTATAACTAAAACATACCAAGTTTTTGATAAAGCAGACAATTGGGGAATCCCTGATTGAGCAGGTCCCATAATAACCATCTCATTATTAATGGCTCTTAAATCTTGTAATAATCTCCATTTACCAGATTTCTTTTTAATGACAAAAATGGGAGTATTATAGGGAGATACAGAAGGTTGTATATGTCCCTCCGCTAATTGTTGTTTGACCAGGTCATGGGCTACTTGTATCTTTTCTTTAGTCAGGGGCCACTGAGAAACCCATACCGGTCTATCTGATTTCCAAGTGATTTTTATTGCCTCAGTGACCCCTTCTGAAAACCCAGTCCATGTCTATTTATTCTTTGATCTATTTGTATTGGTGCTGCTATACCTTGTTCTTGTTTTTCTAATCTTTTTCCCTTCCTAAAACCTTGTCTAGCCATAATAGTGGGTGCATTTTGATTGATATTATTTGTTAATGTCAAACCTAATTGATCAAGACATCTCGTCCCCATAAATATACGGGAAGATGATCCAATACATATGGCTGTATAGTTCCTTCACATCCTTCAGGATCCTTCCAATCTAAGACCATTGCACTTCTATGGGGATTAGTTGCCACTCCTAGGCCTCGAAGCGTTTGAGTGGCTTGTTGTAATGGCCAATGCTTTGGCCATTCTTGACGAGATATGATGCTAAGGTCTGCACCTGTATCCAGTAGCCCATTAAATTCATGTCCTTGAATATTTAGTTTTAGCATTGGGCGAGAATCTAAATTCAAAGACAGCATAGCCCAATCTACACCTGTGGAGCCTAAACCCATGGAACCTCTTTCCATAGTACTACTGGAGAATTTATCATGTAGGCTAGATATTATTAATAACTGTGCTATTCTATCTCTTGGTGAAATTACTGATATACCCTTTGGAGAACTAGCTATAATTTTTATTTCACCTTCATAATCGGGATCAATTACCCCGGGACTTATCATAAGTCCTTTTAGCGTAGAAGAACTGCGTCCTAACAATAAGCCTACTGTTCCTTGGGGAAGAGGTCCTTTTACTCCTGTGGGAATGATTTGAATTCCCATCTCTGGAGTTAGTACTGCTCTGGCGGAGGCGCAGATGTCCAACCCTGCGCTCCCTCTGGTTCGTCTGATGAGAGATCTGATGGATAATGTGTCCTGGGTACTACCCTGATGGGGTTGCTGGGTTCCTCCTTGGTTTTTCTGGGTTCCTCCAGTGCCCCGTACATTTGTGGTCATGGGCCCCGGAGCATTGGGCCCCCCTGTCCGTTTTTTGGCAATGGAGCCTGATGCCTTTCTCCAGGATATCGTGGGTAACCACCTGGTCCTTGTCCATTTTTTGATAATGGAGTACCCTCTATGGTGGTTTGAGAACGGCATTCATTAGCCCAGTGTCTCCCTCTACGACATCGTGGGCAAATATCCGGTGTTCTATTCCTTTGATACCTAACTTTGTTAAACCTTCCTCCTATGGGGCAACTCCTTTTAAAATGTCCTGTTTGTTCACAATTGTAGCATGTTTTTGGCCTGGCATCTAAAGCCTGTTGTACCACTGCCAAGACTTGCCCTTGTTCATTAATGTCTCTACATAATTTAATATATGTGTTTAAATCTTCATGTCTCCATGGTCTAATGACCTCTGTGCAGCAACGATTTGCTTGGTCATAAGCCAGTTGTTTTATAAATGACATTGCTTGTTCTGTATCCCCAAAAATTCTGGAAGCTGCTTGAATAAGCCTATCTACAAATTCAGCATAAGGTTCATTAGTTTCTTGTATTATCTTAGATAATTGACCTTGTAAATCTCCATGCCCCTGTAAAGTTTTCCATGCCCTAACTGCATCTACAGCAATTTGTGCGTATACACCAGGATCATATTCAATTTGTTGCTGTTGACCCTGGTAAGTTCCTTTTCCTAACAACATATCTAGATTTCTTTGAGGGTAACCAGCTGCTGCATTTCGCCTAGCTGTCTCCCTGCAAAATTCCTCATTAGCAACCTTCCATAACAAATATTGTCCTCGATTTAGCACAGATCTACACATGCTAGCCCAATCTGCTGGAGTCATGTCCAAGTTAGTAATGGATTCGACCATGCTTACAGTGAAGGGTGCATGAGGACCATAGGTTGTTACAGCCTCCTTTAATTGCTTCACTGTTTTGAACTCTAACGCACGGTGAATTCGCTGCCCTCCTGCCTGCTCAAGTACAGGGCATGCTAATCTTTGAGGTCCTGTCTCAGGATCCCATCTATCAACTACGGGGGTTGAGGGGGTTGAGGGCCACTCAGCTATCTCCATAGGTGGAGCTGTTGGCTGAATTACGCCCTCTGGTGATAGATCGGTGTTAGTAGCAGCCTCCTGTTGTTGCTTCCCCCCTGATAGCTGTTTCTCCTCTAAGCTTTCTTCCTTTAAGTTTTCTTCCTCTGTCTGACTAGCTTGAGAGACCTTCTCTTTTGCTTGATCTAAATTGTCTTTCTCCATGGTTTGAACCTCTAACAATTTATTTAACACTCTTTCAGTTTGTTTTTTACTAATTTCTAATCTGTTACAAAGATAACGCAACCCAAAAAGATAACACAAAACAAAACCGAAACAGAATGAAACAAAAATGGAACAAAAAATCGTTGTATCAATTTTCCTATTTTCTGGACATGTGCATTTGTGGTCTATTTCTATCTCTTCCTCAGGGGCAAACAACTTCAAACCTTGAGCCAACCATTTTTCCCAGTCTGCCTGAGAAAATTCTAGGGATAGGCAGCTTGAAACAAAACCAAAACAAATCAAAGCAAGAACATATTGTTTTTTAAAATGGTCACCCATTCTCTTGCCTTCCCTTAGGGGTAAGCAATTTCACTTACCCCGAAGCTTCAGACGTTCCCCGTGCGGGCTGCCAAATGCCGCAGTCTGGCTGGGCACAAATCACGAGCCACTGAAGCAAGAACAGACTTTATTTTTTTACTGCAAGAAAAAAAACCTCACACACGCTCCTGGGGAATCCTCCCGAAAGCCACGAGGCTCCTGCAGGAACCCCCCGCCAGAAATATCTCTCCGGGAAATCCCTCCTCCTGCACTTCGCCAACCAATGGGAACTCCTGGGGAATCCCCGTGAGAACTAAAAATAGCGCGAGAACTCAAAAATAGCGCTAGAACTCAAAAGTAGCGGCAGAGGCGGATATTAACGCCTTGCCTGTCAATCAATACTGTTGGCAAAATGCCAGGGGCCATACAGACTCGGCTGTGGCTCTCAGCAAGGAATTGCCCCATAGGAGGAGGGTTTAACAAAACTAGGTATCAAAGGAGTAGAATACCGGGTATTTGCCCACGATGCCGTAGAGGGAGACATTGGGCTAATGAATGCCGTTCTCAAACCACCATAGAGGGTACTTCATTACATTGGGCTAATGAATGCCGTTCTCAAACCACCACAGAGGGTACTCCATTATCAAAAAACGAACAAGGACAAGGTGTTTATCCACAATATCGTGGACAAAGGCATCGGGCTCTGTTGCCAACAAATGGACAGGGGGCCCCAATGCTCCAGGGCCCATGACCACAAATATACGGAGCACTGGAGGAACCCAGCAACCCCAGCAACCCCATCAGGGTAGTGCCCAGGGCATCAGATCCCTCATCAGACAAACCACAGGGAGCGCAGGGTTGGACATCTGCGCCTCCGCCAAATCAGTACTAACTCCAGAGATGGGAGTTCAAATCATTCCCACAGGGGTGAAAGGACCTCTTCCCAAAGGAACAGTAGGCTTATTATTGGGATGCAGCTCTTCTACTCTAAAAGGACTTATGATAAGTCCTGGGGTAATTGATCCCGATTATGAAGGTGAAATAAAAATTATAGCCAGTTCTCCAAAGGGTATATCAGTAATTTCACCAGGAGATAGAATAGCACAGTTACTAATAATACCAAGCCTACATGATAAATTTTCCAGTCATGCTGTAGAAAGAGGTTCCAAGGGATTAGGCTCCACAGGTGTAGATTGGGCTATGTTTTCTTTAAATTTAGATTCTCGCCCCATGCTAAAACTAAATATTCAAGGATATGAATTTAATGGGCTACTGGATACAGGTGCAGACCTTAGCATCATCTCTCATCAAGAATGGCCAAAACATTGGCCATTAAAACAAGCCACTCAAACGCTTGGAGGCCTAGGAGTGGCGACTAATCGAGATAGAAGTGCAATGGTATTAGATTGGAAGGATCCTGAAGGATGTGAAGGAACTATACAGCCAAGTGTATTGGATCATCTTCCTGTAAATTTATGGGGACGAGATGTCTTGACATTAACAAATAATATCAATCAAAATGCACCCACTATTATGGCTAGACAAGGTTTTAGGAAAGGAAAAATATTAGAAAAACAAGAACAAGGTATAGCAGCACCAATACAAATAAATCAAGGAACAGACAGACATGGGTTGGATTTTCACAAAGGGCCACTGAGACAATAAAAATTACATGGAAATCAGAAAGACCAGTATGGGTTCCTCAGTGGTCCTTAACTAAAGAAAAGATAGAAGTAGCCCATGATCTGGTCAAACAACAATTAGCGGAAGGACATATACAACCTTCTATATCTCCCCATAATACTCCCATTTTTGTCATTAAAAAGAAATCTGGTAAATGGAGATTATTGCAAGATTTAAGAGCCATTAATAATGAAATGGTCATTATGGGACCTGCTCAATCGGGGATTCCTCAGTTGTCTGCTTTGCCAAAAACTTGGTATGTTTTAGTTATAGATATTAAAGATTGTTTTTTTTCAATTCCAATTCATCCTGAGGATAGTCCACGTTTTGCATTTACTATCCCTGCACTAAATCATGAAGGTCCTGATCAGAGATATGAATGGAAAGTACTCCCTCAAGGGATGGCTAACAGCCCAACTATGTGTCAAATTTATGTTAACAAAGTAATCCAGCCACTTAGAAATCAAAATTCTGAGTTACAAATATTTCACTATATGGATGATATATTATTAGCACACAAAGCTAAAAACACATTGCTAGAATGTTATGCCACACTTACAAACTTATTAAAAAATTATAATCTAGAGATAGCAATAGATAAAGTACAATTAAATTTTCCAATTAATTATTTGGGAGTTCTATTATCCTCAACCATGGTCTGTCCACCAAAAATTCAAATATGAGTAGATCAACTCAAATCACTTAACGACTTTCAAAAGTTATTAGGAGACATAAATTGGATAAGGCCTTATCTAGGTATTCCAACAGGAGAATTGGGACCTTTATTTGATATCCTAAAAGGTCTATCAGATCCAAATTCACCCCGAATGTTAACGCCTGAAGCAAGAAAGGCATTAAAAATCATTGAAACATATATGGAAAATATGCATTTGGATAGAATTGATATAAGTTTGCCTTTATTATTTATTGTACTACCAACAAAAAATATTCCTACAGGAGTATTTTGGCAAGAAGGTCCATTATTATGGATACATTTATCTTATTCTCCTAACACTATTCTTACTAGGTATCCTGAGGCTGTAGGACAATTAATACTCAAAGGAATAAAAACAGCAAAGGGAGTGTTTGGAATTTCTCCTAATAAAATTATTACTGCATATACTATGAATCAAATTGATGAATTAACTAATGAGTTAAATACTTGGTCAATAATCATGTGCAAATCTAATGTTTCATTTGATAACCACTTACCATCTAATCCTTTATTGTCTTTTTGGTCATTGCATCCTGTAATTTTTCCAAAAATGACAAGAAAAACCCCTATCATGAATGCTCCAAATATATTCACTGATGGGTCAAATAATGGTACAGCAGCAATAGTTACACCTGATTGAACTTTTACATTTTTAGTACCCAAACAATCAGCTCAAAAGGTAGAGCTTAATGCAGTATTACAAACTTTTGTGATGTTTAAAGATTCTGTATTTAATTTATTTTCTGATAGTCAGTATATAGTTAATGCTATAGTATCCCTTGAAGATGCTGGTAGGATTTCCCCTTCTTCTACTGTTTTCTCTTTGTTTTCCACTATACAAAGTTTAATCTGGGACAGAAAAGATCCATTCTTTATAGGACATATCAGGGCACATACAGGATTACCTGGAGCCCTTAGTTTGGGCAATGATTTAGTAGATAAAACTACACATGACATACATATTTTCTCTACACTAAAAGAAGCTATAAATTTTCATAAAAGGTTCCATGTCAATGCTAATACTTTACAAAAGCGTTTTAAAATAACTAAGGAACAAGCTAGACAAATAATAAAACAATGTCAAAATTGTGTGACCTTTTTACCACAAGTTAATCTTGGAGTCAATCCTAGAGGACTGATACCTAACCATATTTGGCAGATGGACGTCATACACTTGCCAGAATTTGGAAAATTAAAATATTTGCATGTTACAGTTGATACTTCTTCTGGATTTTTGATGGGCTCCCTCCATGCTGGAGAAAAAACTAAAGATGTTATAGCTCATTGCTTACAAAATTTTGCCACTGTGGGCATTCCAAAACAGTTAAAAACAGGTAATGCCCCTGGTTATACTTCTACTTCTTTTTAACAATTTTGCTCATCATTTGGTATTACTCATATAACAGGAATCCCATACAATCCACAGGGACAAGGCATAGTTGAAAGAGCTCATCAAACTATTAAAACGTACTTATTAAAGCAAAAAGAGGGAATTGGGAAGGGGTATATATTCCCCAAAGATAAACTTAAAATAGCCCTTTTTACTCTAAACTTTTTAAATTTGGATTCATCAGGACTTAGTGATGCAGAAAGGCATATGTGTCCAAAAAATGTACATAAGCCCAAGGTACTTTGGAAAGATATTCTAACAGGACAATGGAAAGGTCCTGACCCAGTGATTGTCTGGAGTCGGGGGTCTGTTTGTGTGTTTCCACAGGGAGAACAGCAGGTGATTTGGATTCCAGAGAGATTAACTAAAGCGATTTCTACAGACCAAAAAGAAGATGATTTGGCTCAAATCCATAACAGCTGATATCCAAAACTCCAATTTGGCTATCCTTACATCTGCGACAGAACCAGGATGCTTTTTTCAATATCTGTTTTATTATTCCCCTTTCCCATATCATGAAGTTCCATTTTGTTTTTTGAGCTCATACAGACCTAGGTTAATGTTTTGCTGATCAGTTCTTTTTTTTTTTTTTTGACTATAGAGTTTTTAAACATTGCAATGGAGATTTCATCTGTAAAAAGTTATAAGGCCTTTACTATTATGTTATGTGTTGTATGTATTATATTATGTGTGCACACTTGTGTTTTGTGTTATATGTTTGAATGTACATATGTCCATTTATCATATATGATGAGCGCTCATGAAAAAATGGATCCAAAATTTTTTTTTTATTCACGTGATTTAAATGGTTTAATTTAAAATGGGTAAATAACTGTTAAGAATTGTTTTAATATGTAAACAAAAAAGGAGGTTAACAGATCTGTTTGTTTACTTTCACCTATCCTTTTCATTATATTTAATAATTCTCTTCAAGATAATATAAATTGTTAAGAAAATTGTTTTCTTTTAGTGCCTTCTGGAATGTTACACAATTATTAATATTAACCATTATTGCCAGAATTCCTATCTTCATCCTAGTGCCGGTGAAGATAATGTAAATTGTTAAGAAAATTGTTTTCTTTTTGTGCCTTCTGGAATGTTACATCATCTTCATCCCAGTGCCAGTGAAGATAATGTAAATTGTTAAGAAAATTGTTCTCTTTTAGTGCCTTCTGGAATGTTACACAATTTTTTCTTTAGCCATTATTGCCAGAATTCTTTTCTTCATCCCTGTGCCGGTGAAGACAAAGATAAAACTAATCTACAGTTTCTGCAATAGTCATCACTGAACCGCTTACAAAACTTGCCTAAACTATGTGTCACTTGTATGCATTGTGAACTCACTTGTATGCATTGTGAACTATCTGTTGGTGCAGAGACTTGTGGTAGTGTTGGGGTATTTTTGCTGATGATGTCATCGGTGGTACAATTTTCCCAAAAGGAGCCGTCAGTTGGCTTGGTATATCTTCCTCCCTTCTGCTTGTCATGATCGTTCAGCTAAAATTTGGGGGCCAACAGAGGTGAGGCAAAGAACCTCACCCCCCCCCCCCCCGCTGGTACCTCTCCACAGGTGTGGCTGTATACTGGACCGGTAGTCAATGACGGGTAAGATCCAATTACAATGGTACCAACCTAAGACAGGAGGCTGACGCCCTGAGGTCAGCTCATCCGAAGACTGGTAAGGACCATATGTAGTATTGGACAACCTAAGGCAGGCACGGTCCCTAAGCCACATGCTTGTTGTTTAAACAAAGAGGGGGAGATGTTGAGAGCCACAGCCAAAGGGGCCCCAGCAAACTTCCAGCTGCCAGCAAACTTCCAGCTGCCGGCTGATGATTGGCTCACAGTGGCCCCAGCAACATCTAGCTGATTGGCTCCTCTGCGAGCCAATCAGCTAGATGTTCATTGGGCTGTTTCCCTGCCCTTCAGACTGCCAGCTGATGATTGGCTCACAGCGGCCCCAGCAACATCTAGCTGATTGGCTCCTCCACGGAGCTGCTCATTGGGCTGTTTCCCTGCCCTTTCAGACCACGGAGCTGCTCATTGGGGGACTTCTTTGGCTCCGCCCATGCGACCCAGCCAATCGGCCTCAAGAGCAGGAGGATTGTGGGAGGTGGGGAGGTTTGTGTGGGTGAGAGGCTTGTGGAAGCCAGTGGTGGCAGTTGGGCTCTGAGGATTTTTTTTCCTGAGGAGCTGTTTTGCTTGGCGTTTGTAGTTCTAAAAATAAAGTTAGTTTCTTTTGACAAGTGGCTCCTGAATTGTGCCCAGCCAGACGGCGGCAATTCTGGATCTGTAAGGAATACCAGAGAGATGCATGCAGGGGTTCTGTGTTTGGGAATGGAGTCTCTGATGAACTTCATGATTATGGCCTGCGTGGTGGCTAGGAAGTTACTGTGCAAAGGTACAGAATGCCTGGCTGCTGAGAAACTTCCATGTAAAAGACAGGGATGCCTAGCCTCTGTAGCAATGTTTTTCACCAAGAAGCTCTGTGTTAAGCGTTTTATCAGTTTCCACCTTGATCTTACCCACATAACTCCTGGGAATAAGGAACTTGATTCGTAGTTAACTAAAATGCTTCACCAAGCTCTAGTGCTCCTGATCTGCCTGCTTAACAGTAACTTTAGATAATTAATGGATTTATTGAGAGCTGCACAAAGCACCTGACATTGCATATTATAATTGGGAAATGTAACTTCAGAATGAGCAACTTTACTGATACTGTAAACAATAATGTAGTTATGGTACTAATGACCTAATGTAACCTATGGATATAAATAAAGGTGGCCGCTTGGACAAGGGGCCACTTCTTTTTCTATCTCTGCATCTTGTTTCTGTCTCCTTCTTGTTATTCCTTACAGATGCAGTTACTTGAAATGTTCTCTGTTTCCTCTGTCTCTGCTTTCAGCAGCTCTACTATTACTCAGACTTCCTGTTTCTAGCATTAAACTTCTTTTATGCTGTGATTATACTTCCCCATCTGTGGTTAAGTAAGTATAGAGCTGTGGACTCTCTCTCTCTCTTCTCTCTCTCTCTCTCTCTCTCTCTCTCTCTCTCTCTCTCTCTCTCTCTCTCTCTTTTTCTCTCTCTCTCTCTCTCTCTCTCTCTCTCTCTCTCTCTCTCTCTCATTCATTTTTACACACAACCTCACACTTCAGCTCTCTCCTCTCCTGTCTCTCAGAATGACAATTCTAAGTACACCTCTTGGTAAGGTTTTATTTTTACTTGAAGCCTTTTCTGGAGAAAGTGGCTATGCACAGAATGGTGAGTCACTTCTTACTTTTTTTTTTAAGGATTTTGGATTATCTCTAGCATAAGATTCAGGTTACTCAGTTCCCTGACAAACCTGAACTGGGCACTGGGTTAGTATGGAGCTCAAGAACTTAACATGTCATCAGACATTTTGTATGTTCTAACCAACAGCTTGGGAACGATAGTGTGGGTGGCATATAAGGCTTCAGAATTGTCAAGAAGGAATGCCTTGAATCTCAAAATGCAGACCTCAAAATTTCAGGTCAATCACATTGACTAGTGTGATGCCTCTGTTCTTAGAACACTGCTGTAGATGATACAACAAGGCTTGTTAAAATATCTCTCAGATGATTTTGGTTTGTCAGGAAATTAAGTTGAATTTGTTTCATTTGATTTTTTAAGAGTTTCCCAAAGCATAAACTTTCCTGAAATATAATATACAGAGACAATAGCTTTGTCTGCATTGACCAGTGCTATATCAACAACACCTCAGTGTCTAGAACGTAGTAGTCAACCAAAAACGTGAGAACATTTACTCAAAATACTTGGGCTTGACAGATTCATTTAGATTCTTAGTGAATAACATACAGATCTGAGAGTGTTGGCTCATTGAAATACACATAATTGCCTCCATGTTCAATAATTTAATCATATGGAATAATTTTCTTTGGAATGCCGAAAGTGCTCAACACCTACAAACAGATTCTGGCTTCTTAATAAATACATTGTAATTACAACAAAACTATAGATGGAATTGTCTAGCAACAGCAGGGAACACCCAAGAACTTGGGCCACCAAATTTTTTTTCCCAATTAAATTCTTTCACTTTAAGACTTAAAAAGTATGTTCTGTAAGGAAAAGTATTTTCCTTAAAGACAATATCAACACATCAACCTAATGACTCAGATGTTTCTGGTCATGTTTCCTTAGTCATGCTTCCTTGGTTTAGCTATCTTGAGTCAGTTTACTTAGTAATTGCCAAGGATGGAAAACCCTAGCATTTTCTCATTAAAAGGAGAGTCACAGGGGTGACATTTTCATAGCGTGACAGTTATGAGGAATGATCATTATCAGTTTGATCAGCCCATGAAGAATGTTCCCTTGGGTTTGCACAGGGTCAGAGGAACACTTTATTGTCCTTGGATACAAAATGCCCCACTATCCCTTCGTGATGGTCATCCGTTTTCACAAAGAAATAAGAACTCTAACTTATAAAGCTGAATTTTCACTTCAACTTTTTAAATTTCAGGTTTTTTGAGATATGTAACCATCCAGCTACATGACCTATGAAAATATGTGCCAGTTTGAAATATAAAGAATTCACATAATAATGAGCTGTTCCTTATTGAAGGTCGGCTTGATCATCTAATAACCACAAGGATGATCATGATACAAAAGAATATTTTTAAAGGTCCCAACCATTTAAACCACTAACCAGCTAATTCCACTCAGTAGGAAGAGGTCTCTAAGTCTCACTACCTTGCCTATAATACATATTCAATTCCCTTTCTATGCTTAGAAAATGTCAATGTATATCCTTAGGTACTTATTTAAATATTAATGATATAAATATTTAAAAGAATGTTAGATAACTCTGTACTCACAAGTTCTGTGGAATTTCAAAACCATAGTGATAAAACTGCTAATTTTTTTAAAAGAATTCCAACTTTTTCATGTATATTTTCAGAATCAGAATTCCAATTTTACCTTTTTATTACTTCTTTCTTCAGAAATATGACACTGGTCACACTTACGCTTGATGAGTGATTACAGAGTTCTAAGTGTGGATAGATCCATTCAGTGACTCCTACAACGTAAGCCCACATATCAGTACAGTGAGGCTCAGGGAGTTGTGTGACCTGACAGAGACCACAGCTACACAGACTAGACAGGGTTAAAATCACATCTGTGCATCAATGACACCAAAAGTTTTAGCTTTTACATACATTGCTTTTACATAAGAATTTTAAAATTCCTATCAAGAACATTCTCTCTGCCAAATACCATGCAATTTTACAAGTCATTGAAGGGGATGTTTTGTTGTGCTGGTGGTGGTGGTTACAAAGCAATCCCACCCAATTAAATAGCCAATGACTTCTGTCTTAAAACATAGTCACTTTAAGTGAAGGAAAAACTGTAAACTGTAAGTGCAGTGATTTTGTATATTGTGGGTATATTATACGATAAACCTCCCTTTGCCAGACTGGATGTGTGAGGTCAGTGGAAGTCCTGACTAGTACCTGTCAGCTACTCGTGTATGCTCTCTCTGGCTTATCTTGTATATTGAAAAATTAGGGACTAACCTGACCCCAGGATGTCTGAATCCAAACAGTGATATATGTTCTGTTGTATAGAAATAGTGGAAGGACCAAAGAGAAAAGATCAAGACAGTGTGAAAACTGCCTATAAAAGTAGGTTCAAACCACCCAGAGCCATTTCATGTAGAAAGGGGCCAGCTCTCAGGGAAGGAGATCGACATCTGTGAAATTAGAAATGATCGTCGTCTGGAATTCAAGCCCTAAATGGTGAACCACATCACTGCTTAGCACTGTCATTAGGAGGAGGACTATGGTCTGATGAAATGATGTAGGACCCTTGCTGTTGTTAGAATGGTGAACTGGACAGACTCTGGGGATGGTCAGAAAGGTATATGCCTGGGGTGGTGAGCAGTACCCACAGCTCTTGTCTAGCTGGCTGTTGGCGACTGGTCTCTTGGCCTGAACAGACCTGTCACTCACCTGATTGGTCCATTCATAGACAGATGGTTAACATTCCCCACAGAGCTACTGGGTTATTTAAGTAGAGAGGGTAAAGTTTGATCAGCCCATGACTTCTCTCACTCTACCGAGGCTCAATTTTGGTAGACTCTGTACAGATTTTAAATCCATAGAGGCATCAAATTTCTAGCACAATTAAAGTAAAATACCTCAGCCATAGACTCACACTTGGTCACTCTGGGAATGGCTCTGATAACTCTGGATTTCCTCAGGTCTTACCAGGAGCACATTTTGTGGTAGAGTTCTCTAGCCTCACTTTTCTATTAAATATTGTGAAATATGCATACAAAGTATCTATTGAGTCCTAGGGTCCAAGAGCTAGCTTAGGACATCAGCTCTCTGACACACTGTGCTTTCCAAAAGGAGCTACAGAAAAAAAAAATCCTTGGTTCCCAACTTTCTTGCAGAATTTTTCAAATATCTCCAAGAAACACTATGAATAAAAAAAATTATCTGTAAGAGAAAAAGTAATACTTAGAGCAGTTACAAGATCTAATTTTCTAGTCACATTTGCCTTGTTCAGTGGGTTAAGACAAAATGCCTTAAATTGTCTCACAATGCAGATGCCAGTACTACCTTTAGTTGGGATGCCTTTTGGTGCAAGAAAAAGAAACCCTTTAAAAGAGTGAACTTCTGACCATGAGATAGCCTTCATCTTTCATTTGAAAAAAAAATTCTTGGGAGGAAATAAATGAAGATAGTAATAAAGTCAAAGGTTAGATTAGGAAACACATGAATGGTGATAGTATAGTATCTCTTTTTGACAACTTTTTCAATGTGACAAATATAAGATATACTAGTTAAAATAAAAGAAATAGTCTGCTCACTGCATCCTAGTTTTATGATACACTGATTCCATGATTGAAATATTTACAAATATTTGGAAGTCATTAACTGTAAGGAATTTTTTTTCATAGAAAACTCTGCATATTGGATTTTCAATTCTGTTTCAAATTTTTTATCTTGTGTTTGCTTTTGGAATTTCCTTCTTTAGAAAAAAATCCTATCACTCCTTCATGTCTCCCACAAAAATCTGTCATTTTACTAAGGTCATGCCATATATTAAGAGGATGCATCTATTGGCCTCATTAACAGCTGCATAATTGTCCCTCCCCAGGGGATGTGGAAGATGCAGAGCCAGATGACAGCTCACTCTTATTGTCATTCTCATGCTATAGTCAGTTGGAAGTGGGTGGACCCCTGCACTCGCTAACCTGTGCTTTTGACAACCCACACATCAACAGCACCAATTTGAACTTTGAAATATGGTGAGAAACCTGGTTTCTGTAGTGCTTAAAAGAAAAGCCCTCTCTCTTTCCATGGGTTCTTTTCATTCCTTGAAAAACAAAGAATGTCGCACCATTTGTCATCAAATATTAAAGTCTAAGGAATTTCCAAAAGCCTCCTCAAATGCCTTCCTTTCCTGATAGA
Organism: Urocitellus parryii; assembly: GCF_045843805.1. Lineage (NCBI taxonomy): Eukaryota > Metazoa > Chordata > Mammalia > Rodentia > Sciuridae > Urocitellus > Urocitellus parryii. The sequence continues at coordinate 20,879,252 of NC_135531.1, read as the reverse complement.
GTGAAGCAAAGCAGTGCTTACTGTTCATGTGTCAGGTTCCAAGAAACAGGAAATGATGCTGTGGATCTTGCAGATTCTTTATTCCTCTAAACTCCACACCAGAACTTAAATCCTGCTTCCTCTAGAATATTGCCTTCAAAAAAAATCTCTTTGCCCAATGTGAAGCGGTCTACTATCTTCAAGTGCTTCTGCAGTGAAATTGCCTGCTGTCTAATCCCAATACCAGTGCTTACTAACTTTTTGACCTGGAACAAGTTATATAACTTATGTAAGCCTCAGTTTCCTCACCAAAAAAATTAAGGTAACCAATCTCATAGGAAGGTGGGGGTGATTAAACAGTCTAAAACACAGATAGCCTTCAGAGTGAACACCCAGTATGAGTGATGGATTAGAAATTAAATCATAATTCTGTGAATGTACACTTAAAACTTTCACCCTCTTGACACAGTTTGGCTTCAGATGGTTTACTCAATGTAAATTTTGCCAAAATCCACAGGAATCACTATGGCTTTTGGATTCAAAAGGCTTCAGTTTAAAAGTAGGAAAGGAGCCCAGGGAACTTAATCTTCTTCCTCCCCCAAAAGTCATCTCCTAAGTTTGAGTGTTACTAACTCTGTGACTTGAAAACAAACAAACAAACAAACAAACTCTAATGTGAAACTCTGACTTGTGGCTAACTCCAATTTCATATCACATCACCTAATTTTGGGATCCCTAGTGAGGTAAGTAATTCAAGATTCACTCACCTGACCAAATTATATTATTATATTGTATATATATATATATATATATATATATATATATGAATATGTAATGAAAAATCCCACTATTATGTATTATTATGATGCATCAATTAAAAAATACTTTTGTTTAAAAAATCCCCCCCAATATAAAAAGTAAAGACTTGAGGCAGTCTCTTACCATGTATACAGTCATGATAAACTCTGAAATTCATCTTACTTTAATTTATGAGTACCTTCTGAATCTATTTAAGCAGTCATTGGATGAATACAGTCACAGATTTGGAAAAACGTGGATTATTCTCAGTCTGCCCTTAGTAGTTCACTTCTATAACACTCTCCAGAGAGAATAAGAATCTACAAATTCCAAAATCTATGCCACAACTAGACTATGCTTAAACAGCCAAACAGTTCATTCAAATGATATGCTCATTTTTATGGGCAAAACTCCACCACACAGAGGTTTAACTTTCAGTGCTCCAACCAGTTACTTGGTGGACTGCTGTGAACACCTGGATTTCTCTTAACCATGCCAGGCTGACCATCCTATCCACTTTCACTCAGCGTGTGAACACTTCCTTGCCCACTTAAGCTAACCTGACCACTTCCCTCAACAAGTCTCTTGATATTGCTTGTCCACAGCCTGCATTTGGGTTTTCCAGTTGAATTCAGGTATTGAAGTTGGAAAGGGATTATCTTAAGACATGAATAGGAAACAGTAAATAATACAAACTCCTAAGTAAATAAAGTAATGCTAAGTGAGCAGCCAATTTTCTAACAGGTATCTACACCTGAAGCTATAGATGAGTGCACCTCTAAAGCTAAGTGGAGGCATTGAGAATCAGGTAAACAGAGTGGTGGATTGTGGGTCAAGCTAAGTTTATGTTCCACAATTAAACTATTTTTTTGCATCATTTGTTCCAGTTAATATAATTTATTAAGAAGAAATTGGTATTTACTGACAATGGTACATGCTGATGTTCTTATACCTCTGGAATTGTTGGTAGATGCCAGGTGCCATCTTTCAGAAGGCAATGGGTCTAGCACCTGCCCTGGGTGTGGCCACTACTTTCCTAGACTGAGAAACTGATTGACTTAGTGTTCAGTGATCTGATCTCAGGCCTGGGCTTGGATTAACCAAGCTCACAGTGCCTCAGTACCAGCATGACAATTGACTAGTTCACATTGACAGATGCAACTCTCATAAAGATCTAAAGATTCATACAGGGCTCAGAACCTATAGGAGTTGGTATTGGGGTAGAGGTTAAAGGACTAAGAGGCCCAGTGGGTGGTAAAGCAATATTATTTACTTTCACTGGAGTGAAGAAGCAGGTAGATCCTGAAAAGGTTTTCAGTCACCAAAACTCTAGCCTGATCTCTGGTGCCTGAGTGGGAAAGAAGAGGCTCTAGATAGTGGTGCCTAGGACAGAATCCAAATAGCAACACTGAACTAGCTATGTGACAGGAGTCACTTAGGCTCTCTCATCATGAATATGTCCTTGCATGGGGATAAGGACTGAGTGTCTGCCACATGGCACGTGTCTGTAAGTGGTGGTTAATCTTAGAGTGTGGTTTTATTTTCATTAAAGATATGATCAAAGGGTTGTTCACACAGAAATAGATATAGAATTTGTTGATATGTCTCCATGCAATTCTTTTTTTTTTTTTTTTGAATGGGGGATTTAACCTCAGTCCTGAAGTAGGAGTCCTTCTCTCATTGACTTTATTATATTAGACTCCGTAATTGTTTTTCTTTGGACCCCCCCCCCCACTTTCCTGTGTGCATAATTTTCACAGTCAGCTCTCCCAAAGTGATCTTACTTCCTTTATTTCCAAATTCTTGGGGCAACACAATCACTGCCACATACCGCCTACAAATACCACCTCATATATGTCACTGTTTGTTCTCATCAATTACTGTCACAGTGGCAGGCTGCACCCTGATCATCTAAGTTTAACTATCTGCCAAGGCTTGTGAATTTAGCCCTCTGTAAAATAAGCTATACTAACCCTTAAAATTGCTTAATGTCTTAGAGATTGATTCTTTCTTTCAGAGTCATGTGAGGAATGAAAGCAACAGGTTTTGTTTGGGTTTTAATTTGCTTTTTTCAATATTTTGCATGTAAATATGTCTTTGCCTCAGCAGGAGATAAGTATCACCTATACTGAACTATATGCAAGATTAAAGAGTTGTAGGGTTATGGATTTGAGGTGAAAAAAATTAGATCACATGATCTCCAGCAGTCTCTCCTTGCTTTCAGAACAAGAAAATTTGTGCTTGTGGATTAGGGTTGATGTTCCCTTGGAAGGCCCTAGAGGATCAATTTCACCAGTCTATAGGGCTACTTTGGTATCTGTTATATTCTTTCTTCCCCCAACTCTACCCCCAAATACCCTAGAATAGTTCTGTTCAACAGAAATATAATGCACTGTGGAAATCTGTGAGTCACATCAGTAATTTAACATTTTTATAACCACATTTATAAAAAGGAAAAGGAAATAGGTAAAATATTAATTTTAACAATATGTTTTATTGAGCTCAGTATATTTGAAATGCTGTGGTTTCAACATTTAATCAATATGAACAAAATAGAGATATTCTAATTCTCCTTATACTCAATATTCAAAATCTGGTATATAGTTTATACTCAGATCTCATTGTAATTTGAACTAACTATACTTCAAATGTTGAAGAGCCACTATGGGGCAGTGGTTATTATGCTGATCTAGAACATAGCTCTATCATTCCTAACTCAAGCAACACATCAAGTAAATTGTTTTAACAATCAAGTAAATTGTCTTAAGGCTGGACATGGTGGTGTATGCCTGTAATCTGAGAGACACAGGAGACTGAATCAGGAGGATCACAAATTCAAGACCAGCCTCAGCAACTTAGTGAGACTCTAGGCAACTTAGTAAGACCCTATCTTAAATTAGAAAATGAAAGGGCTGGAGCTGTAACTCAATGGTATAGCTCCCCAGCTCAATCCCCAGTACCCACCCCCCTCAAAAAAATTTTGGCAAGTAAATTGTTTCTATTGAGTTAGACTGGATTGCATTGAGGAGGACTACTCACAGAGGAAACTATTTCCTTCAATCACCTGAATTGAAGGTCAACATCACTAAACACAGTGCTTCTTCTAATCTGCTGGGTTTATTTAACCTCTCAGCAGGACTTTCCTTCCACATGGGACAACTTCCAGCTTCAGGAGTTCAGACCCACTAAAAGTTTGCTCAGCCTCACAAGAAGGTCAGATGGTTGTCCTTTGTTTCCCATTGCCATAATCTTATCCTCTTAAAAGTTGCAATGAGCTAAGAATACCATTTTGGATTCTTCCTAAATTCTGAAAATACCAGAAACCTGCTATAGATTTAGGATCTTGAGGTATATAAGTTGGTTTTTGGTATACATATCTATTGTGAAATAATCACCACTGTTAAGCTAATTAATATATCTATAATGTCTCATTGTTACCATTCTTTTCTTCTATATTAAATTTTGGGTAAAATCTTTTGTCAGATATATGAATTGCCACTATTTTCTGCTAGTTAGAATCATTTCATTTTTTTCTTTTTCTTTCTTCTTTTTTTTAATTTTGTTTTTTAGTTTTGAGACAGGATCTCACTCTGTTGCCAAGGCTGGCCTAGAGCATGCACTACATCTGTCAACCTCCCTAGGAGTACAGGGGTTTGCCACCCCACCCTACATCTTGTCATTTTCTTACTGGTGTATTTTAATAAGCAAGACCTTTTTATTTTAATGAAGTCCAATATCTCTTTTATGTTTAGTGCTTCTTTGTGTCTTCACAACTCCCAAAATTGGAAATATATTTTGTTTTCTTTTTTTTCTAAATGTTTCATAATTTTAGCCTTTACATGTAGGTGTATCATTCATGTAATTGTGAAGAACTGATTTTTCTATTGTCCACACATTTACTTAGTTTTTTCAGGGCAATTTGCCAAAAAGACTTTCCCTTCTCTCATTGAATTTATTGGGTCTCTGTATTCAAAATCATTTAACCTCAAACTTGAGCCTGTTGGTCTATTTTAAACTCCGCTTTCTATTCATCAGTTTATCTGTCCTTATGTCAATAGCACATTGTTCTGATAATCACAGTTTGTTTTAGTAAGTTTGAATCAAGTGCTCTGAGTCATCCATATTTGTTTTTTATTTTGTTTCAGTTTTACTTTGGCTATTCTAGTTTCTGGTATTTCCACATAAGATTCAGAATCAACTTATTAATATTTTAAGTTTCTTCTAAGATTTTTATTAGTATTATATGGTCCAATTTAGGGATCATCCATTTTATTGATTTTGAATTTGCCAACCCATCAGCATCTCTCCATTTATTAGTTTTCCTGTAATAGCTCTCAGCAATGTTTTGTAATGTCCTATGCAAAAGCCTTGAACAACTTTTATAAATTTTTAAGTGTTTTATGTTTTCATTGTTATTATAAATGGAACTGTCATTTTTAAACTCCTTTTCTAATTGTTTGATATTAACTTATAGAAATATAATTAACTTTTGTCTAATGGCCTTGATGAATGTATTAGTTCCTACAGTTGTATTGGATGTTCTTTATAGATTTATGTGAATAAATGTGCAAATAAAAGAAGTACATTTTTCCCTTTCTAATCAGAATACATTTTGTTTGATTCTTTTGCCTTAGGAACTGGCTAGAATCTCTGATATACTATAAATTGAAATGTAGACACCTGCAATCCCAGCAGCTCAGGAGGTGGAGGCAGGAGGATCCTGAGTTCAAAGGCAGCCTCAGCGATTTAGTGAGGGGCTAAATTGAGACAGTGAGACCCTGTCTCTAATAAACTACAAAATAGGGCTAGGTATGTGGCTCAGTGGTTGAGTGCCCCTGAGTTCAATTCCTGGTACCCTCCTCCAAAAAAATTTTTAAAAATAAAGAAATGTAGAAAGGGGATCTCTATTGCTTATCCTGATCTTAGGAGAATATGTAATGTTCACAATTTTACTATTATTTATGCGATGAACTATATATTTTTTTTGTAAAATGCCCTTTATTATTAAGTAACCTTCAATTCCTTGGTAGCTGAGAGTTTTTGTCATGAATGGATGTTTGATTTTTTTCAAGTACATTTTCTTCATCAGCTGAAGATGAACAGATTATTTATGTCTTTTACTCTATTGAAATGGTGTTGTATAGATTAATCTGTGAATATTGAACATATTTGGTTTCCTGGGACTCACCCCTACTTGACCATATTTGTTAACATCAATATGTTAATATTTTCTTGAGGAATTTTGCGTACATTTTTATTTTAATAGTTTAAAATAATTTTTGCATACATTTGTCTACAGATTTCCTTTTGTATAATATTTTTGACAGGTTTTGATTCCATGTTTAAGCTACCTTCAAAAAGTAAGTTGATTTTTAAAAATTGCCTTAGACAACTTTGCTATTTTCTAGTGTAAATTGTTTCCAAATTTGCCTACTTTTAACACACAGAATGAACACCTCTATTTTCTGGAAGAATTTTTGTAACATTGGCACTATTTCTTTCTTATACACCTGATAGAATTCACCAGCCTATAATCAACAATCTCAGAGTTTACTTCCTAGGGAAGTTTGTTGATAAAAAGTATAATTTATTTTAAAGAAATAGAACTATTCAGATTAATTTGTATGTAGGTCAGTTTTACTAACTTGTATTTATAAGATTTTTTATTATGTCAAAGTTTCACATGTATTGGCATAAATTATATATATACACATATATTTATATTTTTAGTAGTAGATGGACACAATACCTTTGTTTTTATTTATTTATATGTGGTGCTGAGGATCATCCCCTGTGTCTCACCTGTACTAGGCAAGCTTTCACCACTGAGCCGCAAATCCAGTCCCAATAGGCATAAATTTTTAAAATTTTCTTATTATGCTTCATGAACTATAGTAATATCGCCTGTTATTTCCAGATATTGGTCATTTATATCTTTGTTTTTTGTTCTTGATCTGTTTTGTTTAGGGTTCATCATCCAAAATTACCTACAAAAATCCCATCAGTTATCCATTAAGTGTATGTTCTTTTATGTACATAACTCTTACACTATTGTAGCATTTTCTTTAGCTTCCCCTTTGTTCATTCTCTTGGTTAATGATTCTCAGCCCTTACATCTAGCTAGTATTTCTGGAGGACATCGCAAAAGCATCTTCATATTTGCCTAAACAAAGTGTTTATTTTTCAATAATCTATTATAAAAATATAGGAATCTGGGGGCATGATTGGACTATTTCAGGTACATCTGCATCTAATGTCTAAGTAAATCATTGAGAAAAATAGTGAAAGGAATCCACCTCAATTTAGTTTATTCTTTTTCTCTTTTGAGCCACATCCCTAAGAACAGGAAAGCTGAAACATACCTATAATATTATTCTCTTTGATACACAATTCCTAGCTAAATTAACATAGATTGCTTTTTTGTTTCCACAGTGGTTCCCTTCTGGGGGTAAATTGCCTCAATTTGAATAAGCTACAAGACATATATTTTATCAAGAAAAAGTAGTTTTTACTTATTGGAAACACCAATATATGCGTGAAGCTTGCAGAAAAGATTTTAACTTGCCAAGAAGTGAATATAGCCAAAATAGGTAAGCAGCTGTATAAGGGAATATGGTTGTCCTTGGTGGGATACCTGTAGACACTGGTTTGATCCTCCTGTGTGTTTAAAGTAGGGCGATTGTGGAGACAATCTATAATAGACAATAGCAAATTCTTTAAGGCATTTTTTTAAATAAATGTAAATCTATCACTTATACGATTTTTTCTCTATTTGAGATTTCTGTGGATCTTCAAGATGAGCTATGAAAGGGTGTTCAGTTCCTGAAGGAAGAGTAATTCAGTATGTAGTGTCCAACTGTGGCTGAGCCTCCTGTTTTCCACCCATATGTGCCCTTTCCTTTTTCTCCTTGTTTTCTCCTTCTTGATGTGTTTTGCTCAATTATCCATCTATTTGTAAAAGTAAATATGCCTTCCATAATAGCCACAATTCTCCAATGGAAAGAGAACCAATAAGTAGGTAAGTAGGTAGGTAAGTAGATAGACAGACAGACAGACTGACAGATCGACAAGTGTTTGGATGAGAGGAGACAGGTTTCTTTTAAGAAGTTGGAGTATATGTGGCTGGGGATGTGGCTCTCTGGTAGAGTACTTGCCTAGCATGCATGAGTCCTGGGGTTCAATCCCTGGAACCACAAAAAAGGAAGAAGTTACCTAATGTAATTGTGGAGGCTGGTAAGTTTAAAATCTGCAGGCTAAACCAGAAGGCTGGGAAATCACATAAAGGGCAGATGTTATAGTCATAAGTCCAAATTATGCAGGGCACAAAGTTCAAGCAGATTTTCTTCTATATTATATTATTGAAACAGACTTGCTTCTTTTCAAGAAACCTCATTGTTTGATCTTAAGGCCTTCTACTGATTGACTGATCCCTATCACATTGTGGAAGGTAATCATTTCAGGTTTTTTAAAAGACAATTTTACTTGGTATTTGATCAAACAATGGAGCAACATTGCCCAGCCAAAATGATGTGAGAAGTATCACAACTTCATAAGAGGCTTAATGAAGAGGGAAGCATGGAAAATCTGATCTGAAATAGAATAGATATATTGCATTTTGCTAAAAATGAATGATTTGAGTAAAGTTGCAATTTGAATTGGTGCAGTGGAAAATCAACTGTATTATTTCTACCTCTGGGGATTTATAAGTGAAAATATTTCTATGTATGAATATATAAAAACATATACATTGATAAAATACATATATATGGGGTTAAATGTTCAAAATTATTGAACACATACACTCTTTTGCTAAACTTAAATGCTATAGTTCTTTATTTCCCTCTCCTCAGACACATTTCACCAGCAAAAGGCAAATCAATGGTAAGAAAGCAGTGCTCGTTAGAGATAAGAAAGAGTGAGAAACCTAGCTCAGATTTGTTTCAGTCAGGTGGAAAAATAAAGATTGAAAGCAGAAGTTCCCTGTGTGAGCAATTATCTTGGGGATGGGAGTAAATATAGTGAAAAGGAAACATTAGTAGATGGTTGTGCTGTTGTCCAGACAGTAACATTGGCCACATCAGTGAGAGCACTTCATAAGGTGAGGATACCAATAGGACATCTCTGAGTTAGGCATAAGCCACCTGGGTTTTGGTCATTTGGAGACCAGACTTATATGGATGGATATCCACTTGGAGCAATGCAAAATGGCGCCATATTTAAAGGCTCACCATTTACATTCCAAATGTGAACTACCATCTTTGAGAGTGGACAGAGAAGACAGAGCCTTCTGACAGAGGGCTCAACACCAGGGGAGAGCTCATTCTTATACAAAGCCATGTCAGCACCCAAGTCCCTGCATGCACATAAAGGCTCACAGCACACCCACATTCAGATCCAAATCTCATGTGCTCAATGCCAAAGAGTGCCACATTCAGCACAGCCCCAACAGCAGACTGCACACCTGACAATTCTCATCTGAGGAGGAATGGGAAGTATGGTGGTACACAGCTGACAACACAGGATCCTGAGAAAGGGGTGATGTGTCTTTCTTGGGGCTTTGGAAAGTGCTCCTGGGCAAGCAGGAGGGGAAAATCCTGCAGACTTACATCTTCTCCTAGCTCCTACTGTGACATTTCAGTTTAACTGAATTTAAAATGAATGCTCCTAATTATGCCCCAGAGCCAAAGCACCTCTGTAACCACCAGCTGCCTCTCTTACATCCTTTCCTTTAGGTGTCCCACACTGAATAAGTGACAGCATTCTGCCTCCCACTGTGCATGGCAGCATAGATTGACATGTTCGGGTTGTACAAGAATAACTTAATGTTTTAGATGTTGCTTCAGGAATGAACGCCTTTTCCTCCTTTGGCCATAGATCCATTTTGGCTAAAGGCAAAGCTGTCTGGAGAGCTCTGGACAAGGCAGTGTGAGATCACACAATGAGAAACCAAAGCTGAAGGAAGAGTGAGCCTAGGAAGCAGACAGAACTGGACTCACATCTTATTCAACCACTCAACAGGGGGCAGAACTTAATTAGTCTCCCTGATGTTCAGATTCCCCATAAGGACAGGGGTGCTAAGCAGCTAATGTTTGAAGGCAAGTCCCTCAGCACTTAGTAGCTGTGCAATCAATATTCCTCTGTTCTTCCCTGAGCTGCTCCATTATTGTTCAGAGTCCTTGGGGGACAGTGACCAGCAGGGCCTTAGTCTCAGAAGCATTTGCTGAGAATGTGAATGAAGGCAGGTGTAAGAGGGTCACAGGGATCCTCTGTGGGGCTGTTTCTCCTCACACACTTTCTTTCCTCCTGACCCTCTCTAGGTCATCTTTGCTTTAGATGGTATAGATGAGGGTTAAATAAAAAGTACCCCTTCTACAAAGTCCCCAGGGTAAAGAAGAAGCCATTTGTTTTTCAGTCCCTCTAAGGCCATGTCACCCCAGTACCACAAGTTAATAGAATATCTGGGGCAAACTCTACAAGTGTTTACTTGATTGGGCCAGGAGCCTGGCTTACCAAGACTGGCTCAAATAGCTCCACAGGAGTCTACACACCCTCTCATTAACAAGAGGATCAGGTCATTCATGCAGGAGTAGTGGCCCCATTCTCAGAAAGCTGAATTCCCTGACTCTAATAAAGGAGAAACCAAGACACAGCAGTCTCACATCAAAGATGAGGAGGAGGTCCAATGCTGCTGCTTTCCTGGGAAACCAATACCTTTCTCTGGACCTGTTCTGCCTGAAATCATCCCTATCTATCTGCCTCCAGCAGCTAAACTTACATAGCACATTTGATCTTAAGAACAACTGTGTGAGGCAGGCAGGCCGAAGGAAGAGGCCCAAGAGGAGCTCAGAGTTAATGCAGCTGAGGTTGACAAAGAAGAGCTTTGAGGCCACTCTGAAGTTACAAGCAAGGCCCAGCATGCAGGCACTTCACTCTGGGTAGCCAAGATGAGGTGCAAGGTCCCAGCCATCTCCCTGTCTTACTGGAAGAATGAAAACTCAGAGCCTTGAGACTTCTTGCTTGAGGATATTTAGTAACACCTTCTCTGATATTCCAGAGGTAAAGAGAATAGGTTTTGCAAATATGAAATTTGCACTGGATGCTGTAACAAATAAGTCCCTACACATGATATCTGATACCCTAAGTCCATTGCATACTCACATCAGAAGCAAAATCGCATCCCATTTTGTGAATGGTGCTCCTCTAAGCAATATTCAGGGGTACCTCCATCCTGTAGCTACACCATCTTGAACACATATCTCCAAATGACTGAAGGGGAGTGCCACACAGGAATCACACGGGGGAGGGAGAGGGTGTTTCTGGGCCAGGACTGGAGCTGGTATAGCCACTTCCACACATCACTCAGTTCATACCCTGCCACAAGGGTAGCTGGGAAATATAGTCTGGATTTAAACCCAGGAAAAATAAGAAATAGTTTTGACTAGTTAGCTAGTTTCCTACCTGAAAATGGTCAGAATGATATTCAGTATAGATGGATTATTGAAATGGTAATTATTAGGCTGGTTGTGATGGTGCACACTTATAATTCCAGCAACTGGGGAGGCCAAGGCAGAAGGATTATAAGTTGAAGGCTAGTCTCAGGAACTGAATGAAGTCTTAAGCAACTTAGTAAGACTCTGTCTCTAAATAAATAAATAAATATAAATAGGGCTGGGGATGTGCCTCAATGGTATAATTCCCCTGGGATCCATTCCTGGTTCATACACACACACATACACACACACAGACACACACACACACACACACACACACACATACACATACAGTCTTTCTCTCTCTCTGTCTCTCTCTCCCTCTCTCTCTTTCTCTCTCTGTCTCACACACACACACACTCACACCCATATATATGATTATTTCTTTGATGACTCTATAGACATACTTCATTTCTTTTGTCCCTTCCCAGTTAAACCAGAAGCTCCTTTTGACATAAAAGTCATCTTCCTGAGGAAGTCAATGACTTTGTGGTGACTTTTGATACACCACACTTGAAGAAGAAGTATGTAAAACAATTAATGCATGACATAGCCTACCGCCAGGAAAAAGATAAAAAGGATTGGATGGAATGTAGCTTAATCATGTTTGCACAATAAAAAGTTCTAAATGTTATATAAGTTATTGTCGCAGAAGTGCATTTACTCCAGGAAGTCTTAATAATTTTGTTTTCAGAACGCACCCTTTACTAAAAGAAGCTCACAATATAGTGCCAGCTTCAGGCCCCATGTGCATGCATCTTTCCCAGCCTGTCCTTGTCTTGCTCTGATTTTTCCGCCCTTACTCTATTTTTTGTCTTTATAACATTTCTAGCTCAGTTAGATAGTCACATAAATGGAGACCAAATGGATCCTCACAATGCAAAGCCCTCAAAAAGTGCCATGCCTAGTACCACACTCTTAGGCAAAACACTCTGAATAGTTAGCAAGAAGATGTGACTACAATTTGATTTGAGAATTTTGGGGAGCATGATGAGGTAAGGAGAAGAGGGCAGATTCATCTCTTTTTCTTTTTATTTTCAAGTCTGAGGTCTTAGTCATTGAACTTAATATTAATTCTTTATTATCTGGATGGTTATTTAGTCTCTTTCTTCATGGTTTTCTGAGGTTGGACTATCTGGCTGTAGTTGAAAGGAAATGGAAGAAATGTAGAAGATTCCAGGTATCAGGTTCATCTTAAAGCACTACCTAAGGATGCCTTCTCTTTCTGGGGACTGAAAGAATGCCTACTTACTGCCACTGCCCTCCTTGCTCAGGCCAGGACCACCCTTGTTTGTTTGCAGTATGCAAATAACATTGCACAAACATACTCCCTGCCCCAAACACTGGCTCCCTTCTTTTATTCACCCCATACACACATGGAGAGGGACTGAATGACATTAATCCTACTGTTTTCCATTATTCATCTAAAAATTGTACAAATGGAAAACAAATATTGTGGAGAAAGGAAGAATTTTGGATAAATGCCTCCAAGACAATCAGCTTCCTGTCTGGGGGGGGGACGGGGAATAAGTCAAAAGTCTACCGTCTGTCATACATTTATCTATGTAAACACACAATAATAAAAATTATAAGGCAATTTAAAACTTAGGATTATATTGCCACATCTACAGCTGATGGATCACTAAAATCTATATAAAGAACTCTTATAAATCATTAAGAAAGAGACAAATATCACCATAGACAAATGAATTAAAAAATGGCAAATTGAATATATAAGAAATATATAAATTTGGTAAATATAAGAAAATTAATCAAACATATATAAATGTAAATAACAATTGTTGAGAGCCACAGCCAAAGGGGCCCTCAGCAAACTTCCAGCTGCCAGCAAACTTCCAGCTGCCAGCTGATGATTGGCTCACAGCGGCCCCAGCAACATCTAGCTGATTGGCTCCTCTGCCGTGATGCTCATTGGGGGACTTCTTTGGCTCCGCCCATGCGACCCAGCCAATCGGCCTCAAGAGCAAGAGGATTGTGGGAGGTGGAGAGGCTGGTGTGGGGGTGAGAGGCTTGTGGGAAGCCAGTGATGGGAGTTGGGCTCTGAGGGTTTTTTCCTGAGGAGCTTTTTTGTTTGGCTTTGTAGTTCTAAAAATAAAGTTAGTTTCGTTTGACAAGTGGCTCCTGAATTGTGCCCAGCCAGACTGCGGCAAACAATGAAATATGACTTTCAATCAAATTTTTCCTTTCCTTTACTTTTCCTTCCTTAAGGATAATACACAGTGTTGGGAATGCTATTGCCTCTGTTTTGATATTCAAGATGTAAAATCTTATCTTTCTAGAAGAAAATTATCTTGCTCACTAAACTATGCTGTCATCTCCCCTTGCCACATGAAAGGGGAAAGAAAGAAAAAGAAGATACTGAATTGTGAGGAAGAACTGGGAGCCTGGGAAAGACCTACCTCTTCCCAAGCTTGGAGACATGACCACCTGTATAAAGACCTATTCTATCACTGTTCTCTTTGGCCGCTCATGCATCATTTATGAGCTCACAGCCTCTGTCCCTAATTCTGCTGCTGAGCCCTCTATGTATTTAAGCTCCTTAGTCTGACAAATATGAGAGAACTTCAAGAGGGTGCCTATGTGACTCAAGGAACTGAACTTGAAGTGATTTGAAAGATCTAGGCAACACTTCATTTTCCATCCTAAAAATATATTGGCACATTTTTCTCCTTAGCACGTGAATTCATCCAACACAAAGCTGACCCTCCTGCAGAGGAAACTGCAACCTGATGCAATGTATGAGATTAAAGTCCGATCCATACCGTATAGTGAATGTTATGAAGGCTTCTGGAGTGAATGGAGTCCAAGTTCCCACTTCAGAACTCCAGCAGTCAACTATGCAGGTGAGGATGGCTGTAAGGTTTCCTTGTTCCCCCTACAATGCTTTGTGTGTTGAAGTGTGGGCAAGAAAGTGAGATGGAGTTGGTGCAGATAACCACAGGTTAAGACTTCCCCCAAGGGTGTGTTTCCACTTTCTTTGTCCCTTCTATGAAGAATAAGGGAACAGGGGGAACTGGGTCTTTAGTAGCTCAGAAATGGTACAACTTGTCTTAATGCTACTACCTTGGGCGTTTCTGCTAGCTCCTGATATTTCTCAACAAAATACCTACTTACCACATCCCATTTACCATTTTTGACTGGGATTTCAATGCCTGGTCTCTCTAAGACCCCTCTAGGGAAAACTTTCTCTAAGGTAGGTAGGAAGGACAGTTAAGTTGTCTCAGGTCTCCTTTCCCAAAATAACACAGTTGTCCTTGGGGTGTAGGAGGTAATGTTGATCAGAAGAGCCACAGAACATGACTTGGGAATGTGCTCAGAGCACCAATGTAGACCTTTCATTTGGGAGGTTGGGGAAGCTATGCAACTAAAACACTCTTAGGCACACTGGAACTCAATAAGTCTAGCTTGATCCTTCCTATACTGCACCCTAAGTGCCGTCTCTTGTCTTCCAGGACCCTGATGATCTAGGAACACCATGGGGACGGCCACATCCCAGCATGCAGGCAATAAGTGAAGCCTGGTATTCTAGCATCCCCCAAGCCTACCTGGGACTTGCTTCCTCTCCTTGAGTTTACTTCGCAGTGCAGCAAGATGAGGGCTCCATCTTATAAGTGCTTGTCAACATTCAAGCTGTTCTCTGTGACCCCTTTTTCCCTCTCCCTCCTCAGTTCAGCAGCTCTTCGTCATGTATGTGAACACACACATGCACTGGCACGGGATGTCTTGCCTCAAACACAGTTGTTCTAAACTTCCTTTTCTCTAGAGTGTGTGGGTTCTGAACTTGAAATCCATGAATTTAAATTGCTTTCTAATATGAACATATCAGAAAGCTGTGGATACCTGATTGGAGAAGACTGTGGTATAAAAGTTAATGTGAAGAGGGGAACACATGGCACAATATCTTATAATATCGCTAGTCATATTTGTTATGCTCTTGATGAAAAATCAGGCAGTAAAGAAACTTACATGCACTAAATCCCTGTGTGAAGGACACTGAGCCATGTACTTTAATTGCAGAATATCCGGCCAAATTAAATATTCCCCACCCAATCCCCTTTTGCAGACCAAAAAAATGCAGATAAGAGGCACTGGCAATCCCCAAAATCCAAAGACATAATGTTCTCTCTGAATTGTGGATGCTAATTCACAATAGATTGAGGGGGTGGAGAGTAGAGGTTCACTGGATTGGGCAGGAAGGAGTGGGGAGCAAGCGAGGGGATTGGAAATAGAAAAGACAGTAGAGTGAATTGGGAATAACTCTGCTATATTCATGTATGAATATACTACCCATGTAACTCCACATTATGTACAAGCACAAGAAGGGGAAGAAATTACCTAAAACTTTGTTGGGGGAGTAGTCATATTGAAAGATTGCGGCGTACTTATACTTTTGAGAGTATAAAAAAATAAAACAATCTTTTCCCCTTACATATTACTTAGAATGTCAGGAGACTCAGAGATTACCAATTCGGGACATTGGTTTTAGAGTTTTGATGATCTTGAAAACATCCTGGGATCAGAGATCTGAGGTCAGGAAAAATGGCTATAATATAAATATGAATAATCTTACCTCCTCACTGGCCAAGTGCAAGCTCCATCCTAACCAGATCTAGGCTCACTCATCCCTAAATCCCAAGGTCAAATGCCTCCCCCCTCCTTCCACAATTGAAGGCAGCTACTGCTGCCTGTGGCGTCCACAAAACTCACATGCACATCACCCCTGAGTGTACCGTTCTTGCCCAGGCTATTCTCCCAGAACACACTCTCCCCTCCTTCCTCTAACTAATAGAACTCAGCCTCAGTTGGGCACATAGCAACTCCTCTTCAGATGGCATTTACCTTCCTCCCTTGAAGCTAACGTGGCCATGGGGTTTCTGTCCATTAGGTCATGAGCCAGAAGTAACTCCCAATCATCTCCATAAAAGGGAAGTTGGCTTCTCCCCAGTTTCTCCTTTGACATACTTCCCACTGACTGGAATGGGATCAGGGTGCTCCTAAATCAAACTCAACACATGAGCAGTTGCCCAGGAAATGAAAGAGACTGGGTTTCTGAATGCAGGCACTACCTTAGAGCTGTCTTCCTTCCCTGGATCATATACTATGAAAAACCAATACATTTGCATCTTTTTGAAAGCCACTGTTCTGTGTCTCCTTGTTTCAACAGCAGAGCCCAGGTAGTACATGCAATGGCAACAAAAGGCTGCATTGAACACCAGAGCTTCCTAAGGCTGACAATAAAATAAAACCATAAAGGTTCAAATGTGGGAAACTAAAATTCAGCCATACACTACCATTTTCATGGAAAGGTTCTCAGTGGCAATTATAATCTTAACAACATAACAAAGGTGGATATATTGTCACATCAGACAGACCCCTTGCTCTTTCTGTTTTAGAGTCACAAGCTGATTCTCTGGGGGAATTTCATGAAGAGTATCACTCAGGGTCACTTCAAATCTTGACTTTGCATGGTTTGTTCAGGAAAATATAGAACACTAGAGCTATCGATGGGACCTTCAGTGGCACAT